>NC_044062.1:28566058-28601058 GCF_902167405.1 Gadus morhua
CACACACATGAAGGGTGGGCTGGGAGGGGGAGGGGGGGTGACGAGGGGGGGGTGAGGGTGATCGGGTGGGGGTGAGGGGGGGGGTGTGATGGAGGGAGGGTGAGGGGGGGTGATGAGGGGGGGTGAGGGTGATGGGGTGGGGGTGTGATGGAGGGAGGGTGAGGGGGGGTGATGAGGGGGGGTGAGGGTGATGGGGTGGGGGTGTGATGGAGGGAGGGTGAGGGGGGGTGATGAGGGGGGGTGAGGGTGATGGGCTGGGGGTGCGGGGGGGAAGGGTGAAGGAGGGGGCTGATGGGGGGGTGTCATGGAGGGAGGGTGACTAATGCCGCGTTTCCACTTCAGGGTGCGGAACGGATCGGATCGCAAAGGTGCGGTAGGGAGGGGGCGGTATAGCCCAGCTCAGTTCCGAGGTCGCGTTTCCACCGCCGACAGTACCCTTTGTGGTAGGCCGGATGTCGATCGCCGCGGCAGCTACATCGCAAACAACGTCTTCCTCCCCAAGAATGCAGACGAACGTCTCCACTTCCTTGTTCGCCCAAGCAAGCGTTTTACGCGACATGTTAATTGTAAAGAATAATACCTCGAGGCTACTGTTTGTTTGTTTTTATCCCCACCTCGCCCGGAAGTGATGATTCTGTCGACCAATCAACGGAGGGGGTATTTAGCTAGAATTTCCCGGGACCCTTTCAGGCGTCTCGTCTCGTTTTCAGTACCCCAACGGAGTACTGAAAACGAGGCCTAAACGGGTACAGCCGGGTCACGCCCACTTTTGGCGGTGGAAACGCAACCCGTGCGGAACCGATCCGTTTCGCACCCTGCAGTGGAAACGCGGCATAAGCATCACTGTGTCGGTTGTAGACACACAAACACACACACACACATACACACATACACACATACACACACACAAACATGAAGGGTGCGTGAGGTGGGCTGGGGGAGGGAGGGGGAGTGAGTGTGAGGGGGGTGAGGTTCAGAGGAGGGTGGGGATTGAGGGGGAGGGGGATGAGGTTGACGGGGGGTAAGGGGGAGGGGGGGGTGAGGTTTGGTGGGGGTCTGAGGGCGGGGGAAGGGGGGCGGGGGAGGGGGGTGAGGCTGAGGGGGGGTAATCCCTGCTCCCCGGTTGTCCCAGGTCTTACCGTTTTCCTCAAAACACACAAAAGATGGAACTATGCACACAACTCCTCCTCCTCCTCCTCCTCCTCCTCCTCCACCTCCTCCTCCTCCTCCTCCTCCTGCTCCCCCTCCTCCTTCTCCTCCTGCTCCTCTTCCTCCTCCTGCCCCTCCTGCTCCTCCTCCTCCTGCTCCTCCTGCTCCTCCTCCTCCTGCCCCTCCTCTTCCTCCTGCTCCTCCTCCTCCTCCTTCTGCTCCTGCCCCTCCTCCTCCTCCTCCTCCTGCCCTTCTTCCTCCTCCTGCTCCTCCTCCTCCTCCTCCTCCTCTACCTCCTGCTGCTCCTCCTCCTCCACCTCCTCCTCCTCCTCCTCCTCCTCTTCCTCCTCCTCCTCCTCCTGCTCTCTCTGTCTAATTATGTCATTACCTTACACACAAATGGCGACGACGTGCTAATGACTCATGGCCACTGCGGAGGTTGATCCAGTTGAAGATAAGTCAGTTCAAACTGATCAACCCTGTCTCATCAAAATTACGTTCCCAGAGAACTATTCGGCATTCTCAATTACTTTTGGCAAAAAACGTATTTTGTCTGTGATTACGTTTTATTGAACGTATCGCAAAATACGTTCGGTCTCAGCCTATTTTTTGCCATTTATTTACTTCTAGGATTATGTTTGCTTGAAACGTATCCCAGATATGTTGAATGTCAACGTATAGCACATTATTGTCATTAAGGCATATTTCCCTTTCGGGGAACGTTTCATTTAACGTATTTAGTCTGAAACACGTATCTTGGCCGTGAATACGTTTTATTGAACAACCAACAAGGTTATAAAATACATAAATTCCTTGTTATATAGCCTACAATACATGAATTATAATTATTTGACAACTTCCCATCACTGCCAGTACGGCGAAGGTGACGGTGATGCAGGGTTGCGAGCTTCACGGGTTGTTTTAAAAACGGATTCGCGGGTGTAAACCTCAAAGGCGCGGGTCAAGGTTTTCTTGGGTTTTCTTGGGTATCAAAACTGCAACGTACTGGCTCTAGGTACGCCACATAGAAGGGGAGACCACGCAAATTTCAATCATAATAAGGACATTTATTAAACAACTAGACAACAACGGCTGCCAACGGCTGCCAGATCATTAACCTTATATAAGTGTGGTGTAAGTCAGTGTAATGGAAGAACTCAAGATGTGGTGTGGATCAGTATAGGAGCATTCGACTAAACACAGCAGAAGCCAAAACCTGCAAGGAGGAGAGAGCCCCCCCATGTTGGATCCGTATAGCCTTTTATCCCCCAGCCAATCACACGCCCCTGAGCAGAGACAAGGAGAACACCAATGATCCAATCTGCCCGTGGGCGGGGTTAGCGGGGCCGTCACAAGCCTACCTGGCCCCGCCCCCTTCTGCCTCCACCACAGACCGGGCCCTCATCATGGTTTTTATCCTCTTCCCCTAGCCCCCATCCTAACCTCTCCCTCACCTGACCCTGACCTTAACCCCGCCCCCCCTGGCCCTTAACATAACCTCTCCCACCCCCCACCCTAACCCCAACCCCCTCCCTCACCTGGCCCTTACCCTAACCCCACCCCCTCTGGCCCTAAACCTAACCCCTCCCACCTCCCACCCTAACCACAACCCCCTCCCTCACCTGGCCCTTACCCTAACCCCGCCCCCTCTGGCCCTAAACATAACCTCTCCCACCCCTTATCCTTACCCTAACCTCCTCCCTCACCTGACCCTAACCCTAACCCGGGTCCCCCCCTGATCCTAAACATAACCCCTCCCACCCCTGACCCTAACCCCCCTCCCCCATCTGATCCCCATCCCAGCCCCCGCCCCCCCACAAAGGATCCCCCATTTTCTTTTTTTCATACCACATGTGTGTGTGTTTTTACTCTGGCCCCGCCCCCGCCCCAGCCCCAGGGCCCCCCCTCCGTCCCCCTATTTTTTATTTTTCATATATATATATATTTATATTATTATTAATAACAATATTATATTAATATGATCTTCCACTGCACCCACTGTTATTATTTGGTATTTTTTGTTATATGCCCCGTGCCCCCCTTCCCTGTCTTCCTTTTATTTACTTATTCCTCATCCCCCACTCACCTGCTGCCCCTCTTCCTTTAATATATCTTTAATGCATTAACCCTGTTTAAACGAACACAATATTTACCTTTATTGTTCGGCGTCACTTTGCATCCCCTGTTGGTGACCCAGATTAACGCCAGCGCCACGGCTTTCGATGCTCCATCTCCTGGATGTTTGGTGGTATTGCAACGTTAAAGTACAATAACATCAAAACGTTTTTACAACGATCTAATTCGACCTTATTATCGGCCCCACTTGTAATTATATTTTTATTCACCCTCCCAGCTCCCCATTGCCCTTTCCCTCGACTCCTCCCTTCATCCAGGCCCTTGCTTTTATTTAATTTCATTCGTTTTCATCCTTTATCCATGTCCCGTGTCCCCCATTCCATTATTGTTTTGCGTCACTTTGCACCCCCTGTCGGTGACCCAGACTAACACCAACGCCACGGCTTTCCATGCTCCATCTCCTGTTTGTTTGATTGTATTGCAACGGAAAAATACAACATTATCAAAACGGTTTTATAACGGTCTAATTTGACCTTATTACCGTCCCCACTTGTAATTACAATTTGATTCACCCTCCCGACTCCCCTTTGACCTTTCCCTCGGCTCCTTCTTCCATCCAGGCCCATATTTTTATTTATTTTTATCCTTTATCAGTGTCCCGTGACCCCATTCCATGCCTCCTTCTCACTTATCCCCTTTCCCCCACTTACCTGCTGCTCCCTCTTCTTTTATGTTTAGATACATTTTTTCAAATGCATATATAGTATGTAAAAATCGATGTTTTTAATGTATGAACCCGCATCACGTCGCATTAATGTACAGTTTGCCTTTTATGTTTTTGTATATTTTTTACCCTTGGATTGTATCACCTTGACCCCCACACTACAATAATTCGATACAACGGTATTATTTTATTGTGTTTTTAATTATTTCTATTACGGCCGTCATCTCTGCTTCCTTAACACCACCCGGTTTAAGGCGACTTAGCAGCCCCTGCTGGCGGCTCCGGTTGGTGCAGACACCACGATCCTCCGGGCTCCACCTGCTGGTGACCTGGAGAAACACAGCAAAAGTGATATAATGTTGCATTCCTTCAGCATTACTTTTGAAATTCGACCCCCTGATTGGCCCAAATTCAAACTTTAAAGTTGTTTACCCTCCTGACCTCTCATTGGCTCTTCACCTGACCCCCCCATTGGCTTTTCATGTTTAAATTTGAAATAGTTTTGATGCCCTGGCCCCCTATTGGATGTCTCTGCCCCAGACCTCAAGTCCCCCCTCCCTCCTACATGTCTGTATAAAAGTATTTGTTTTCGTTGTCTCTCATTTGTGCTCTGTAACCACGGCTTGTCTGGATTCTCCATTATACGGTCTGTTTCTATGCTATCTATTTGTACCCGATGAAGTCATTGTATTGACGAAACATAGTACTATGCCCACAGCAGCCTAATTTCCAAATAAATCGGATATTGGCTGGATAGCACTTGTCTCATTACCTTACAGTTCAGTTTAGTTTATTTCAGTATAGCTTAGATACTTTCTGTTTTAATTCGAATTCGAACTATTCGAAAAGAAACATGCAACCGAACCACCTTCAAGATGACGGTGAGTGGACCCTGGTCCAACAGGGACGTCGCAGGCGGACTCCTCGGGACCCCCACTACCCCCCGACGCTGATGGATTTCTCCGCGTGGGCTGCACCTGCTCCGGAGGCCCGCTTCCATCACTTCGACCACGGACACGAACGTCTCTGGGCCCCACGCCACCCGTCTCCCAGACGTTGGGAGCAACACGCGAGGCCCGTCAGGGTCTGGTCTCCCTACGGGCCTACCCGTGACCACCACGAGGGTTGGTCCGAGGCCCACGGACCGGCCTACTCGCCTCCACGCCGACCGGCCTACCCACCTCCTCACAGACCGGCCTACTCGCCTCCTCGCCGTGAGGCGCAGGAGCCTCTCCATCGCCGCGCTCCTGAGACGCGTCGGGCTCCTCGCCATCCCGCCCGAGCTCCGAGTCCCCCCGCCGGACCCCGCAGGTGAGACCTCCCCCTCCGCGTCCCGACCCACGACCCCGCGACCGGCCCCGACCTCCGTCACCACCGCGGCGCGCACTGGGTCTGAGCGTCCGACCCCACCCAGGGAGACGCCGCGTGCCCCGGCTGCTCAGCTCTCTGACGACCCGGACTCCTGGCGGCCCTGAAGGCCTCTCACCACCTCGCCAACGCCGAGGGCCCGGAGCCCCTTCCCGTCGTCGCCAGGCTAGCTGAGTCCCTGAGGGTCTCCATTCGCCCTGCTGTCCCCAACGCCGCGACCGCGCAGCTGATTGACGGTGACGCGCGCAACTGGCGGTACACCAGCATGCTGCTGCTCCGGGACCACTACAAGGCTGCGGTGGACGAGAAGGTGGGGGCTCTCCTCCTCCTTCCAGACCCCATCTGGCGCCCGAACTTCACCGTGGCCCTGGCCTGGGCTCAACGCCACTTCGGCCAACGCCTGCGCCCGGAGACGGTGAGCGCGCTGCGCTCTCGCCTCAGAGAGGTTCTGGACGTTCCGGTCCCTCTGGTCCAGCTGTTCCCGCAACCCGCCCCTGGAGCCGTGCTGCCACGCTTCACCCTACCTGCTGGACTACCGCCTCCTGCCCCCGGCCTCCGGTCCCCTGGACCCGGTCCGGAGGCCCTTGACGGCGCTCCCCGGCCAGGCTGCCGTCGCCTACCTTTTCGCTGGCCTTCTCCTCCTCTCCTTCTTCTCCGCCCCTGTGCCCCCCCATCCCCCCCGCCTCCTCTTCCTCTCCCGTTCCCCTTACCCCCTCTCCTCCACGGCCTGCAGCCCCGGGACTTCTCCAGAGCACCACACCGTTGGCTCAAAGGACCAGGCTCGCGTCCAGCCACCTCCGCCGACGAGTCGCAGCCATGCCCGCACCCGGACCTTCCTCTTCTCCTCTTCCTCCCCCTCCTCCTCCTCCTCCACCGCCCTCCGGCTCGACACCCCCGCATGGGTTAGCCTTGGCCGACGCGGAGAGAAACGACGTGCTAGAAGCCAACCCCTTCTGGTCTGCCGCCCAACGGCGCAGGTCGGAGAGGATTTGGATTGACAGGCTGGGGACCATGCAACCCCTTGGTTTGAACGTTGGGGTGGGTCGGGGACCCCTGGGGAGCCGCCTGATGATGGGCCGTGCCAGCGACGCCACCGTGGCGTCGTTAATTACTGACTGTCCTAACCCTAACCCTCTCCCTCACCTGACCCTAACCCTAACCCCGACCCTCTCCCGGTCCTAAACCTAACCCTTCCCACCCCTGACCCTAACCCCAACCCCCTCCCTTACCTAGCCCTTACCCTGACCCCGCCCCCTGGCCCTAAACCTAACCTCTCCCACCCCTGACCCTAACCCCAACCTCTCCCTTCCCTACCCCCCAAAGGCCCCCTTACATGACCTCCACCCCAGCCCCCGGCCCCCCACAAAGGATCCCCCTTTCTCATTTTTCTTACCACGTGTTTGTGTTTATTCTGCCCCCCTGCCCCAGCCCCCCTATTTTTTATTTTTCATACATTCCTATTTACAAACAATATTACTTTTAATATGGTTTCCAAATGCACCCTGTGTAATTATTCTATTGATGTCCTGTGCCCCCCCCCTTCCCTGCCATTCTTATTTATTCAAGCGATCACGTTACCACATCATTCCTTAAAAGTGCTTTAATGTACTCTTCAAACCTCGACAGTACATTGATTTGACCCACTGTTTTAATAGGAACGCATGGTTTTGGTCTATTTGGCGACACCTGCTGACCACGGGGAACGAAAACACTCTGCGGCCATTTTGGTCCAAACTCTTTTAAGTTTTTCGGCTCAATTTGTAGCTTTTTGTGTTTTGTTCTCTGCTGGTTCGTCTCGTGTTCTACTTTTACTATTTATCGTCATACATTTGGATTTTTGTGACCCCTAATACCGCTCTTGTTTAATGTTTTGTTTACGTTTCTGCCCACGGAGGCCGCCATCTTGGATCTCCAACATTAATATGGTTTGGAGTCACTTAGCACCCCCTGTTGGTGACCCAAATTCATTATAACACCACGGTTCTCCATGCTCCATCTCCTGGATGTTTGATGGTAGTACAACGTACAAAAATAACATTGTTTACACGCTATGTTTTTATTGCGCTTTAATTCAACCTTACGATCGGCCCCCCTACTTTCACCAATTTATTAATTTACCCTCCCGGCTCCCCATTGACCCTTCCTGCGTCTTCCCCCTTTATCTAGGCCCTCAATTTAATTTATTTTATTCGTTTTTTATCGTCCTCCACCATCCCGTGTCCCCCAGTCCCCTCTCATTCATCTCCCATCCCCTACTCACCTGCTGCTTCCTCTTCCCTATTGTATATATGTAATTTAAAATGTATATATAATGCAAATAAGGATGCTTCTAATGTTTGAACCGTATTTACGGTCACATTATTACACATTTTATTGTTCGGGGCACGTTCGATCTTTTATGTTTTTATTATTTTCTGTTATTTGTTTTTGTCCTCCACTGCTATAATTTAATGCAACGGGGTCATTTGATTATGTTTTTATTAAATTCTGTCGCGAGCTGTCAGTCCAACACCACCCGGTTTAGGGACAATCAGCGACCACTGCTGGCGGCTCCGGAAGGTGCAGGCACCATGGTCCTCCTCACTCCACCTGCTGGTGACAGAATTATGCTACATTGTTGCATTATTGCACAATTACATTTGAAAATTCAACCTCCCTATTGGCCCAATTCAAATCTCAAAGCTGTTTATCCTCCTGACCCCCCATTGGCTCTCCACCTGACCCCCCATTGGCTCTCCACCCCAAATTTCAAAATTGTTGTGATGCACCGGCCCCCCATTGGATGCCTCTACCCCAGATGTCAACTTTCCCCTCCCTCTGTTGTGTGTCTATAAAAGTATTTGTTTTTGTGCTGTCACATTTGTGCTCTGTTCCCTCGGCTTGCGTGGATTCTCTGTCATAGGGTCTGTTTCTATTGCTACTAAATTTGTACCTGATGAAGTCAATTATTTGACGAAACGTCGTACTAGCATACAGCAGCCTAATTTCCTAAAAATAAATACGGATATTGGCTGGATCGCACTTGTCTTATTACCTTACAGTTTAGCTTAGCTTCATTCCGTTATCGTTCGAGTTCCTGCACTGCTCGAAGAGAACCATGCATCCCAACGACCCCCTAACCAACGGTGAGTGGACCCTGGTCCAACGGGGACGTCGAACACGGAGTATTATAGATTTAATTTGTACGACATTGGGACTGCACACACATACCTGTTAGGTAACCTTTGCGATTGGTGCTTCCTTTAAACCAATATCCAACATCCACAGCGAGATCCTCTGGATCAAATCCACACACCTGCAAAATACATGATTATTTATAGTCACAAGACATTGTTGTCATTGGTTCATGACCGCACAGCATAACAACCTGTTTGACGTGACATTAGGCATAAGGCATACAGAGGGTCTTAAGCAACCGACCTCCAAAAAGGCCTGGCCAGCCTGTTTGGCAGTGTTGTGGATGATGTGACAAGGGCACCCATGGATGTAGATACTGCCATGTTCTTGATGAGCTCTGGATGCGATGGAGTTCCTTGCTCCTGTATTGACAGGGGCATTATCAACTGACAGACTGACACAGTTTCTCCATGGTATGCTGTTTTTCTGCATGGCCTCATCCATCTTCTCGACTTCAGCTGTGCCGCAGTTTGGCCCGCTGGTGGGGCACATATCCAGGAACCTGTGGACAACTTTGCTGAGATCACTGTCATATACCCGCACAGTGAGCGGGTTCATCTTCTCACGTCCTGTAACGATAGGTACATATATGATATATGTCAGATTAAAGGTACACATCAGACTGAAATTGTTTGTGTGTTTGTTCTGATTAATATAATACATTAATTAATATCTAAAATGGGTGCTGGAAAATGTAATGACCTGTATCATTTGATCCATCTGTGATCAACGTGAAAGGATTGGTCCTCATCTTCATGACCAGTTCCTTTCTAAAGTGAGGAGCCACTGCTTCATTTATTATGCAGGACATTTTTGTGCGGGCAGCCTTGAAGCTCTGTGCAGTAGGGGAATCTTTGAAGCATTCTTTCAGCAATGGGCTGAAGTGATCGGCTACTGCAAATGGCACATTGTGTTCCACCATCGACACTGCTAACTTTACCTCAGCTCTCCTTGTCTGCAACAGAAAGGATGTAATTAAAGAGCAAATTGTGCAAAAACATTAATAAAATTGAATGAATGTCTTAGCAGCAGACTCAAGGTCCATAGGAAAACACTATTACATACAAAAATAAACAAATAAGAACAGTTCAAATGAACATCAGATTAGCAAGGGATTTGTTTCATTTACTATGTATTTATGCTCATATAACCTACAAGTGCAATTCAGCTACTAGCAGCGGGTATAACGCCTAGTACCTTGACTTCCTGAGATGTCATGCCACCAACAGTGGCTGGGCCATAATATGGCGCAATGCTGTCTGTTGACTGTGCTGCCTGTTCTTTTGAACGATGTATTTTGCTTTTGATATGCCTTGCGACATCAGCCTTGCCTTGATGGGCACAGCTGTTCTCATGTTGGCAAACAGAGCACCAAAAGTAGGCGGTGGTTGTGCCTACACTAATGAAGGGCCATTCTGCTGTCCACTCCCTTTTAAAAGTGCACCTGTAGATGGCTGCTCCACTTTTGGCCTTCTGCTTCTTCCCTGAATTTATTCTTATCTCCACATTTTTTTCTGCTGGCTCTTCTGTCTCTGTGTTTTCAATTTGTATACAATCAAAATCTTCGCCCTCACTGTCCTCAATCTCTTCTGATCTCGCTTTATCTTCCATTTCTTCTGTGCCCTCTGCACTCTCATTTTCCGGGGGTGCATAAGGGGGGGCTGTCACTGGCACTGCCCAGAATGACAGCAGATCTCTCTGTGGGCTCTTCCTCTTACCTAGCATCGTCTTACCTAGCATCTATCAAAAGATAGCTACATGTTAGTGTTTTATTGAATACTGTATTAAAGGCCCCAATGGGTCCATTTTGTTCTATTTGTACACAGTTACAGTTATGTGCTATAAATGTCATATCTGAACAGACAGCGGAGACAAAATATTAGCAAGGGGGAGGGAGAGGCGTCTCACACCTACTTCGCTAACATTAAATTGACATCAGCCCGTGCTCCGTTTATGTCACATTATTTCTCTTAGGATTGTTTAATGTCTATATGAAGCCATTTAACATTACACAAGTGATTGTGATCATTTTGAAACCAAGACCATTTTATTGGTGAGCTGATTTTGAGAAATCAAACTATGCTGCTACCTAGTTATGCTAGCTAACTAACACGAAGAGTTCAGTAATGTATTACCTTACGTTTTTATACATAATGCTGTTATGAAATATGAAAACAACAAGTAGAAACATCTCTGTGTCTAATGTATATTTGAAAGAAGGCGATTGATGTAGGCCTACTTACCCTTCTTGAAAATGTTGCAGAATGCAGTCCAGAAGTCAAATTTGGCACTATATACAAAGACGCTCCACCAAGACGCTCCACCAAGACGCTTACACGCGCAGGTCGCGGGAGATTGTTTACAAACTGTCAAACGTATACATCGCAAAGTGGACACCGCGCGACTACATAACCACTCGAAGCCGCGAGGACCAAAGCTTATTATCATGAGAAAAAAAAAATAGAGTAATGAATGGGGAAATAAGCGTGAGAAATGGCAAGTGTGGCGTGTGGTGTGAGAATGGGTCAAATTGCGTGACTGTCAAACTCAAAGCGTGAGGCTTGCCAGCTCTGTGTTATGTAATGTTATGGCCTAGCTGGCTACTGCATATCGAGAACAATCTGGGGATGAGGACATCCCCGAATATTCTCGGGTATTTCGCACACTGCCATCTCAATATATAGCCTAACATATACAAATATATCACTGTACTAGACACAAATGTATTTTCCACTAGCTAATCGTGGTCATTACATTGTAGTGAAACTAGTAAAGACAACACAGCTTTATGTTACAGCGAAACATGGAGGCACTGCAGCTCTGATTGGTTAGACAGCCTTCAAACTTAGTGGTCAAGCAAAGAAGAGGGAGGGGCTCGTTCTGCATACCTAATAGCCGGAGTGAATAACTAATAGCCGGAGTGAATTACTAATAGCCGGAGTGAATGACTAATTGCCGCGGCTATTACGCCTCGTTTCCACATACGTATGTTTTTCGTATCCGTGCTTCCGTAACTTTACGGAAGGAGTCGCTAGTGTTTTACGTACGGACATGAATTTATTTACGGACAAAAGATGTCCGATTTGGGGACTCATCTCGGACTCAGACTCACAGAGTTACCCTCCTCTGGAGCCTCAGGAAGACCTCCAGACCTGGGGCCACCAACTGCACCATTCAGTCCGATTTGGGGACTCATCTCGGACTCAGAAGCAAAGTGGTCCCGCTCCCCTGGATGATTCTCAGGACCTCCAGACCGTTGGCAACCAACCTCACCGCTCAGTCCGATTACGGGACCCATTTCGGACTCAGACGCGACGTTGTCCCGCTACTCTGGAGCTTCAGGAAGACCTCCAGACCGTTGGCAACCAACCGCCACACCCAGTCTGATTACGGGACCCATTTCGGACTCAGACGCGACGTTTTTAGGAGACCGGTACTTTCGAACATGAGGATCGACATAGAGATAAAAACAAAACCAACCAGGCTTGGAAAGAGATCTGCGAGGAGTTTGGCCTGCCAGGTACTTACATGTTTTGTGAAAAACATAAAAACTTTCATACGGTATCTCCGTAAAACGACGGCGAAAGTTAAATTTTTTGAACGTATATTACGGACATACCGGACAGAAATTTTACAGAGGGGAGGAGTCTCGGAGGAAAAACGGACATTACGGAGAATCACGTAGGAATGAATGGACTTTCGGTCGGAGACGGTTGGATCGCATACGAGAATGTACGTATGTGGAAACGAGGCGTCATTCAAAACCGTACGGATTCCGTACGGAATTCTTGCCAAACCGTACGGAATCCATACGGTTTCCGTACGGATTCCGTGAGGTTTTGCACTTTTACCGCGCCATTCTAGGGCCGGATATTGGCCTTCTTGGCTTTCCATACACGCGGAGGGGTTCATCAGCGGTGGGGGGTAGTGGGGGTCCCGAGGAGTCCGTGTTCGACGTCCCCGTTGGACCAGGGTCCACTTGGTTGGTTAGGGGGTCGTTGGGATGCATGGTTCTCTTCGAGCAGTGCAGGAACTCGAACGATAACGGAATGAAGCTAAGCTAAACTGTAAGGTAATAAGACAAGTGCGATCCAGCCAATATCCGTATTTATTTTTAGGAAATTAGGCTGCTGTATGCTAGTACGACGTTTCGTCAAATAATTGACTTCATCAGGTACAAATTTAGTAGCAATAGAAACAGACCCTATGACAGAGAATCCACGCAAGCCGAGGTAACAGAGCACAAATGTGACAGCACAAAAACAAATACTTTTATAGACACACAACAAAGGGAGGGGAAAGTTGACATCTCGGGTAGAGGCATCCAATGGGGGGCCGGTGCATCACAACAATTTTGAAATTTGGGGTGGAGAGCCAATGGGGGGGTCAGGTGGAGAGCCAATGGGGGGTCAGGAGGATAAACAGCTTTGAGATTTGAATTGGGCCAATAGGGAGGTTGAATTTTCAAATGTAATTGTGCAATAATGCAACAATGTAGCATAATTCTGTCACCAGCAGGTGGAGTGAGGAGGACCATGGTGCCTGCACCTTCCGGAGCCGCCAGCAGTGGTCGCTGATTGTCCCTAAACCGGGTGGTGTTGGACTGACAGCTCGCGACAGAATTTAATAAAAACATAATCACATGACCCCGTTGCATTAAATTATTGCAGTGGAGGACAAAAAACAAATAACAGAAAAGAATAAAAACATAAAAGATCGAACGTGCCCCGAACAATAAAATGTGTAATAATGTGACCGTAAATACGGTTCAAACATTAGAAGCATCCTTATTTGCATTATATATACATTTTAAATTACATATATACAATAGGGAAGAGGAAGCAGCAGGTGAGTAGGGGATGGGAGATGAATGAGAGGGGACTGGGGGACACGGGATGGTGGAGAACGATAAAAAACGTATAAAATAAATTAAATTGAGGGCCTAGATAAAGGGGGAAGACGCAGGAAGGGTCAATGGGGAGCCGGGAGGGTAAATGAATAAATTGGTGAAAGTAGGGGGGCCGATCGTAAGGTTGAATTAAAGCGCAATAAAAACATAGCGTGTAAACAATGTTATTTTTGTACGTTGTACTACCATCAAACATCCAGGAGATGGAGCATGGAGAACCGTGGTGTTATAATGAATTTGGGTCACCAACAGGGGGTGCTAAGTGACTCCAAACCATATTAATGTTGGAGATCCAAGATGGCGGCCTCCGTGGGCAGAAACGTAAACAAAACATTAAATAAGAGCGGTATTAGGGGTCACAAAAATCCAAATGTGTGACGATAAATAGTAAAAGTAGAACACGAGACGAACCAGCAGAGAACAAAACACAAAAAGCTACAAATTGAGCCGAAAAACTTAAAAGAGTTCGGACCAAAATGGCCGCAGAGTGTTTTCGTTCCCCGTGGTCAGCAGGTGTCGCCAAATAGACCAAAACCATGCGTTCCTATTAAAACAGTGGGTCAAATCAATGTAATGTCGAGGTTTGAAGAGTACATTAAAGCACTTTTAAGGAATGATGTGGTAACGTGATCGCTTGAATAAATAAGAATGGCAGGGAAGGGGGGGGGCACAGGACATCAATAGAATAATTACACAGGGTGCATTTGGAAACCATATTAAAAGTAATATTGTTTGTAAATAGGAATGTATGAAAATAAAAAATAGGGGGACGAAGGGGGGCTGGGGCAGGGGGGCAGAATAAACACAAACACATGGTAAGAAAAATAAGAAAGGGGGATCCTTTGTGGGGGGCCGGGGGCTGGGGTGGAGGTCATGTAAGGGGGCCTTTGGGGGGTAGGGAAGGGAGAGGTTGGGGTTAGCGTCAGGGGTGGGAGAGGTTAGGTTTAGGGCCAGGGGGCGGGGTCAGGGTAAGGGCTAGGTAAGGGAGGGGGTTGGGGTTAGGGTCAGGGGTGGGAAGGGTTAGGTTTAGGACCGGGAGAGGGTCGGGGTTAGGGTTAGGGTCAGGTGAGGGAGAGGGTTAGGGTTAGGACAGTCAGCAATTAACGACGCCACGGTGGCGTCGCTGGCACGGCCCATCATCAGGCGGCTCCCCAGGGGTCCCCGACCCACCCCAACGTTCAAACCAAGGGGTTGCATGGTCCCCAGCCTGTCAATCCAAATCCTCTCCGACCTGCGCCGTTGGGCGGCAGACCAGAAGGGGTTGGCTTCTAGCACGTCGTTTCTCTCCGCGTCGGCCCGGGCTAACCCATGCGGGGGTGTCGAGCCGGAGGGCGGTGGAGGAGGAGGAGGGGGAGGAAAAGGAGAAGAGGAAGGTCCGGGAGCGGGCATGGCTGCGACTCGTCGGCGGAGGCGGCTGGACGCGAGCCTGGTCCTTTGAGCCAACGGTTTGGTGCTCTGGAGAAGTCCCGGGGCTGCAGGCCGTGGAGGAGAGGGGGTAAGGGGAACGGGAGAGGAAGAGGAGGCGGGGGGGATGGGGGGGCACAGGGGCGGAGAAGAAGGAGAGGAGGAGAAGGCCAGCGAAAAGGTAGGCGACGGCAGCCTGGCCGGGGAGCGCTGTTCAGCAGGTCCTACCCCCACGTCAAGGGCCTCCGGACCGGGTCCAGGGGACCGGAGGCCGGGGGCAGGAGGCGGTGGTCCAGCAGGTAGGGTGAAGCGTGGCAGCACGGCTCCAGGGGCGGGTTGCGGGAACAGCTGGACCAGAGGGACCGGAACGTCCAGAACCTCTCTGAGGCGAGAGCGCAGCGCGCTCACCGTCTCCGGGCGCAGGCGTTGGCCGAAGTGGCGTTGAGCCCAGGCCAGGGCCACGGTGAAGTTCGGGCGCCAGATGGGGTCTGGAAGGAGGAGGAGAGCCCCCACCTTCTCGTCCACCGCAGCCTTGTAGTGGTCCCGGAGCAGCAGCATGCTGGTGTACCGCCAGTTGCGCGCGTCACCGTCAATCAGCTGCGCGGTCGCGGCGTTGGGGACAGCAGGGCGAATGGAGACCCTCAGGGACTCAGCTAGCCTGGCGACGATGGGAAGGGGCTCCGGGCCCTCGGCGTTGGCGAGGTGGTGAGAGGCCTTCAGGGCCGCCAGGAGTCCGGGTCGTCAGAGAG
This sequence comes from Gadus morhua, assembly GCF_902167405.1. Classification (NCBI taxonomy): domain Eukaryota; kingdom Metazoa; phylum Chordata; class Actinopteri; order Gadiformes; family Gadidae; genus Gadus; species Gadus morhua. The sequence continues at coordinate 28,581,615 of NC_044062.1, forward strand.
CTGAGCAGCCGGGGCACGCGGCGCCTGCCTGGGTGGAGGCGGACGCGCAGACCCATTGCGCGCCGCGGTGGTGACCGGAGGTCGGGGCCGGTCGCGGGGTCGTGGGTCGGGAAGCGGAGGTGGAGGTCTCACCTGCGGTCGTACCCTGCACCTGGACGCCGAACAATAAAGGTAAATATTGTGTTCGTTTAAACAGGGTTAATGCATTAAAGATATATTAAAGGAAGAGGGGCAGCAGGTGAGTGGGGGATGAGGAATAAGTAAATAAAAGGAAGACAGGGAAGGGGGGCACGGGGCATATAACAAAAAATACCAAATAATAACAGTGGGTGCAGTGGAAGATCATATTAATATAATATTGTTATTAATAATAATATACATATATATATATATGAAAAATAAAAAATAGGGGGACGGAGGGGGGGCCCTGGGGCTGGGGCGGGGGGGCAGAATGAGCACACATAAATGTTATGAAAAATAAAAAATGGGGGGACAGAGGGGGGGCCCTGGGGCTGGGGCGGGGGCGGGGCCAGAGTAAAAACACACACACATGTGGTATGAAAATAAATAAATGGGGGATCCTTTGTGGGGGGGGCGGGGGCTGGGATGGGGATCAGATGGGGGAGGGGGGTTAGGGTCAGGGGTGGGAGGGGTTATGTTTAGGATCAGGGGGGGACCCGGGTTAGGGTTAGGGTCAGGTGAGGGAGGAGGTTAGGGTTAGGATAAGGGGTGGGAGAGGTTATGTTTAGGGCCAGAGGGGGTGGGGTTAGGGTAAGGGCCAGGTGAGGGAGGGGGTTGGGGTTAGGGTGGGAGGTGGGAGGGGTTATGTTTAGGGCCAGAGGGGGTGGGGTTAGGGTAAGGGCCAGGTGAGGGAGGGGGTTGGGGTTAGGGTGGGAGGTGGGAGGGGTTATGTTTAGGGCCAGAGGGGGTGGGGTTAGGGTAAGGGCCAGGTGAGGGAGGGGGTTGGGGTTAGGGTGGGGGGTGGGAGAGGTTATGTTTAGGGCCAGGGGGGGCGGGGTTAAGGTCAGGGTCAGGTGAGGGAGAGGTTAGGATGGGGGCTAGGGGAAGAGGATAAAAACCATGATGAGGGCCCGGTCTGTGGTGGAGGCAGAAGGAGGACGGGGCCAGGTAGGCTGAGGTAAGGGCCAGGGCGAGGGGCACAGCTCTAAGGGAGGGGCATTGAGGGAGGGGGGCACACACACTAACATGAAACATAAAACATCAAACATAAAGAACCAACGGCAGGTAGGTAATCTAAACGGGATCACACTTAATAAATGAACAATCCAATGCATGAACCTTACATCATGTAGAGGATAAAAGGTAAGTATGTACATAATAAAGCACAAGCAACACATAAGGTCATAGCACATAGATAGTCATAGAACAAGTATCAAACAGTGATGACCCTGAGGCGGTGCAGTCCATGTAACAGAGATCCCAGTGGGATTCAAGGGAGAGCAGGCAATGGTGGCAGGGAGGGAAGGAGGTCCGAGGAGACTGTAGGAGGCACTGGCGGGTTAGGACAGTGTTAGGGTTGGGGTTGGGGTTAGGGTTAGGTTTAGGATTAGGGCGCTCCCTCATGCGCCATGCAGCAGTACATGGGACTATCATGTAGTCTCCCATGCACTACTACCATGTAACAGGAGGAGAGGAGGGCACGGGCACAAGCAATTAAAATACGTTAAAAACCTTTGCTTCAATAAAATCAATAAAAGAAAAAAATATGGGAGAAAGGTTATGTTTAGGAGGGGGGGAGGGAAGAGGTTATGGTAAGGAACTGATGGAGTGGCTATGTTTTAGGACCGGGACGGATGGAGGGGCGAGACGGATCATCATTTAGGCCAAACGGGGCTGTGGAGGAGAGCCTAAAGATCCACCTTCTCTCAGCAGCTCTCCTCTGGATCAGGGACCAACCGACATTGGTCTCTAGACCGGACAATGAAAAGTTGTTGATATGATGTGAGATGAAGTGAGTATACAGCCGTTTATCGTTTGTTCCTTTCTGAATATGGTAAATGTGTTGGTATAACCTCTGTTTAATAGTAGCTCCCGTTTCACCCACATAGATGATCCTGCATAGTTTGCACTGGATGGCGTAGACGACGTTGCAGGAGAGTAGTGTGAAGGTCTGCGAGATGGGGGCACCGGCTCGACAGTTGAAGATGTACTTCAGGTTAGTAAAATAGGGGTCGAAGGTTGTGCGTATTGCTTTGTTGAGTGCCGTATGGACTAGCATGTCCTGCAGATTTTTAAAATTTTAAAAGAAGCGAGTGGGGCGGTTTGAGGTATGGCGGAATTAAAATGTTGTTTTATAGCTTGCTTGAGAGGGCCTAGTTTTCGCGAGAATGTTGTAATGAATGGAATTAACCTATGTTCCGTGTTCTTTTTTCCAGGGAGAACGGGCCGGCCTGGCTGAAAGAGGGCGGTCACTTCCCCTTTAATAGTCAGAAGAAAACGTTTGGAATAGCCGCGGGGTCTAAGGGCCTTTTGAAAAGGGTCCTGGTGGCCTCCTCTACGTGGTGGGGTAGAGAGCAGATGCGGTGGAAACGGATTAGTTGGGACTTGATGATGGAGCTGAAAGTATGCCGGGGATGGTAGCTGGTGTTAAATAATAAGGAATGCCTGTCAGTGTCTTTAAAATAAACCTTGGTTGCTAATGTTTTGTGTCTATCCTTCGTCTCTGTGAAAAAAACTATTGTGTCAAGGAAGGGGACCTGCTGAAGATGGAGGGTGTGTTTGAGTTTGATACGGGGGTGGTGTGAGTTGAGGATATGTATAAAGTGGTTGAATTCCGTTTCGGATTTGTCCCAGAGGCCAAAGATGTCATCTAGATAACGGAAGTAAATTAAGGGGCGTGACGGGCATTTAAGAAACGCAGATTCCTCCCAGTCGGCTAGATAAATGTCCGCGAAGGCCGGTGAATATTTCCTCCCGCAGGCGTATATCTGTAAAAAGAACGATTTGTCAAATAAAAAGTCGTTACGGGTGAGAGTGATTTCTAAAAACTTTAAAATAAATGTATCAGGACGAGATGGATCAGGTGACGAAGCCAATGCTTTTTTCACAGCCTCAAGGCCCAGGACAGTGTCGATGTTAGGGTTAGGTTTAACCTAAGGTTAGTATGGGTTAGTATGTGAGAAATTAATGAGGGGGACATAGATTGTGGCCTGCGGGTATTTTTCTAGGGTTTTACGGTGCAGTGCCTTGAGAAAGCCCGTTGTAGACTAAAACAGGTTCTCCCTGTGGTTGATGCCCAGAGAGAGCACCACAACCTTTGTGTGAATTGGGGGGATTTTTATCTAAGATCCGTGTGATGTGTTGGTATTTAGCACTGGGGGAGCTTTCAATTTGGACGTCTGTGTGTGTGGGAAGGGATCCGACTCAGGTTTGAGTCACCGACGATCACTACGGGCTTGATGGAATGAATAGTCCAATCCCTAACTTTATGCCCCGTAGGATCATGTCTGGTCATTTCGAATATCGTCTTGTTCGGTCGAGGCTTGGGGTCGGTGGTTCCACTCGGCCGTCGGCGCTCGGGAGTGACGGTGCGGGGACTTAACGAGACCGAATTAAGGACGTGGTGGAGTCTAAGCTGCACAGTGCGCTGTGAAGGTGTGCTCGTGGACTGGACGGACAGCGGAGGAGACTCAGTGTTATTTTAGGTGGCTTCAGATTGGGATTGCTTTTTGGGGCACCTCCCTTTGCTTTGACCCATCATCATGGTGTTCTGTTCAGCCACCTGGTTGAGTCTCTCCGCTGTACCTGTACCAGTCCGGGTCTGTGGTCTGGGCCGCTGTGTCGTGACAATTTCTCTATTAGATATTGCGTCTGAGACAGATGAGATCTTTAGATGCAAAAAAGCACACAATACTTGTTGACAATTAGTGGTCATATATTTGTAATAAAAGTACGAACAAAGATACATCACAACATGCACCAACAAACAACATAACAGGCATACATTACAATAATCTGAGGCCTCAGATGGGAGCTTCTCTTTGCGTGTTACTTCACTCTCTGAAGGTACGCTGCAGAAGTCCACTGAGTCTTCCAATCAATGAGCTCTTATTCACTTGGGTTGGCATCTGGAGGGGGTGGTCCCCCAATACTAAAAGTCTTTGTTCACCAGATTGTTTATCTTTACAGTTGAAGCTACCCCCACCGAGGCTAAGGTGGGGTCGGCGGCCGTTCAATGTAACCTCTGGCTTTGTTGACGTTAGCCAGAGTGTCGAGGACATCTAAGCATTGTTTGGAACCTGATTTAAAGATAACACACGAGAAGATAGGAACAGGCAGGCAATAAAATCCATCACACGACTCTCGAACGTTCACACTTTAAATGACCCAAAAGGAGAGCAGAAGAGAGACACTATATAAAATTACACAGAATAGCAACAAAACTTAAATTCATATAGACCAAAACAATACCACATGTAGATTTTCCATCACAGCTGCGAGGTGGAATCTACAGGAGGGGGAGGAGGAGCAGAGTGAGTGGGGGATGGATCTAATTCTATTAAGGGGGAGGCTAAGGTGACTATGTGGCTGAGATTATGTGTGTTAATGTATGAGTGTGCAGGTGCCGGTGGTGCTGTTGCTGGGCTGGTGGTGGGCGAACGCTGTGAGGACAACGGGCTGCGCAGTGAGTGTGTGACCGTATTGAGGACCCGGAATGTAAGTAACAACAGTTGATTAAGGTAGCCGGAACGGGAATCGACGTCTTCAATGTTATCCCTAACGAAGGTGTTAAAGGCCTTAACGCAACGTGATTGCTTACGGCTCAAAAGCTGTTTGATACATTTGTTCAGCTTGGTCTGAAGATCATATATGCCAAGTTCCATGAAGATTGGACATAATTTGATATGTCAAAGGGCTGCAGAGATAATGGCGTGTTTCCGGTTTGGTGGCTTCGCGGTCGAATATCATTGGCTGTCGCGGATATTTCTGCAAGAAATAATATACTAGCTATACGGGGAGGTCTGATAGTATCCCCAGACATTGAAAATAAGCTTTAAATGTACTCATGTGAAGAGAGAGGAGTCAAAAGATATCGACATTAATAACAGCGCCGCCCCTTTGCTTATTATGCTAATTATGCAAATTGCCCAAAGTGCAACTTCTAGCAACCAAGTTCAATTCCATCCAATTAATTAACATATATGATCCCCCTCTTCCCCACAACATATGTATGTGGACCTCCCAAAATATTAACTAATTCATGAAGTGGTTCATGTTCCATTCAATAACAACATAACTTGTGGGTTGCAAAACCTGCTAGTGTGCCAAGCGCACGGGCATATCCGCCTTCCAGCTTCCTAGGTTTGATTCCTACTAGGGATGGGCAAAATGATTCTTTTCTGGGAACTAGTTCTTTCAGTTCAGTTCACTATAACGATTTGTTTTTTTGATTCGTTCGTTAGGTCAGATTACGTCATTTGGTCTCTGCCCCCTTTCCCCCCCCCCGGCGAGACGGCCGTGACCATAATTTAAACGACTTCTAGGCTCTAACCCCCGTGAAAATTGAGAAGATATACTATGTTACATAACCTCCCACCAATATTTATACCACTTGCTTACTCTCTATATTTCATTCATGGTTTTACATTTATAATTTTATTTTACTTTACATTTAATTCTTCATTATTCAGGCATTACAGAACTTTCATGGTCATAAATAAAAAATACGAACTGCAGTTTAATTTCTTTGTTTGTTCTTAAATTGACGTAGAATTGGGGATTGGGAAATGCCCTCCAATAGCAGATGGAGGGCAAGTCTATTTTCGAAAAAATGTAGGGGGATATATGAGTGGCCCCACGTCGAATGGTATGACCCAAGATATGTCAGACAGAGAAAGCGCGCATATTAGACGGTACCGCCTTGTCATTTGTTTACCCAGGTGCCATTGCAACACCATTGCTACCTCTCATTGGCTGAATCTTTGAGAACGTTGTAGACTCAATCAATATAAGTCGCGGGGATACAAAGCTCTGTTCGTTTGTATATTTTATTTACGTGACCATATTTTTGGTTAGTTTGGTTGGTTTTTGGCCTTTAGTCCCTTTAACGGATGACCTTGATTCAGACATAACACTTTTTGTCTCCAATTTGCTTATAAAACATGTTTTACATGTTAGTTTATCATGCTATAGTGCATATTAAAAGCAATTCAAGTGTTTGTGTGCAATTATACCGGTGTCAAATGAGGGGAAAAACGGTCTGTCTAGTTACTGGACCAGATGAAATGAGACGGAGAGGTAATAAAGTCTGTCGGCACGAGGACCTTGGATTTATTAAGTAAAGTGGCAACGGTTATACAGAGTCATAAAGCGTGAGAGATCGAATATGTCTAAGTCCCTAATCAGCGCTGATGGTTCGTCCAGAGCTTCGCCTCCGTGGAAGGTCTGCTTCAGAAGAAGATCAAGAGTTCCTCAGTGATACAGTCTTATGCTGTATCCTCCTCTCGATGAGGTGTGTGCGTTTGAGATGTGTGTGGTTCTGTGTGTTTTTGCTTGACCTTGGCTCTCAGGCCCCTAGTATCTGCATGTGTTCCTCCTAGTGGGGGAGAGCTCCTGAAGTGTCTCCTGTGTGGTAAATTAATGTGGCTCTCCCGTTCTTGAGGATGACTGGTGAATTGTCTGAGTGTCCACCATCTGCCAGCCTGGGAAATGGGGCCTTCGGCTCCGGCCTTGACCTGACTATATATTATCATGTTTGTGTTCGTTGCCATAACAGCCCTTAACAAAACACCCAGATAATTCACTTCGTCTGCATGCTATCTTGTTGTGTTTGTCCTGTCATTATCTGTATATGTTGCATGCTGTCCATAACTGCATTGTGATGTGATGCTCAGTGCCATGGATGCAACTTAAGTTGTTTGTTGTAATTTAGGAAGAACTTACCATTTCGTGCATGATTGCCACCTAACTTTCACTTCTGCTCTTCCCTAAAAGGAATGACATTAGAACAAATTAAGAAATAACATGCAGTAGTTATGAGGGAAAGAAGCATTTGTTAAATATATCTGTAGTATGAAATTGCTTAATGTATTTTATAATTCATCCATTTCCAAAAACCACCTATGAGAGCAAAGCTGAAAAAACACGCCCGATGGTGTTGGTAGACAGCTGCATAGATTAACATGAGAGTGTTTGTGTTCTGCGACACGCACAAGTAAAAAAAAACACACCAGATAAGCCATCACAGTTGGCTACATCCAGCCTAGTGATAAATATTTAGAGCTAAAACTACAGCTAGGACAAGCCCTGCACTCTGCTTATGCTTATGTTCACCATTTCAGTGACTTTATTTTAGAGAGGTTCACTAGCATTTAATGGAAGTGTAATCAACAGCTGTAGCTTACATGTTGCAAGTGCTGGTGACGACTCATCTATTTTGTTGTAACTTTGCCTTTTATGTGTGTTGATTCGTGTAAATATGTAGAGGCGACTACAGCGCACATAGATAAAAGAGCACTCTGCACTGCTCCTCTCCTATTTTCTCTTACAAACCAATCCAATCAATCAGCTTGGGTGCAAAAATCACAGAGGGGCTGCCCCAATGTAAAATTAATATTGGGGAAACTGAAAGAATCCACTGATTGTTGGGCTGCCTCATTATCCTTTCAGCCTGAAAGCCTGCTGAAGGCTGCCCTCTCCATATAAAAACAATTGGACAGCCAGTGCTTTATCAGAAGTATTACCGTTGATCATGAGAAGAGGCCTGGATTGAGTGATAAATCGTCATGATTTGAAACTCAGTTGACGATAGGAAAGACATGACGAATCAGATCCGACTAGTTAAATACAAACCTTAAAAAAAATTCTAATTATCTACTAGCAAACGCTGAAGGGGATATAATTGATAATTTCTGGTAGTGGGGGACTGCGTTCGCGCTCTCCCCTGATCATGTTGTTCTGAAGAAATAATAGCTAAGAATGGCTTCATCGCGCTGCCTACCGCAGTCCATCCCACGTTGCAAGTACGTTTCAAAAGATCACACAAACGATCATCCACGCCATCAAGTCCTAAGGAAAGTGGGGTTAAGACCGTGCCTAAAAAGACCTCATGCAGAGAAGAGACCTCTGCTATATGAAAGGGTGGTGACCTTTGTAAAGTCTGGAAAGTGGCGGGATGTTGGTCGGGTAGACCAAGCCTTTGTGGAGAGTTGTTTGAGCCCCGAACGGTATAACGGCATAATATACACATTCTGTTTTGAATTCTGCGATGAGTTATAACTTACCGGATTTATAAAACCCAAACGTCCCAAGGTTAATTAACATGGTGACCTGCTTTATTTCCCTTTGCTGTAATATTTGGGATGAGCTATAGTCTTACAAGATTCGCATTATATAACGTACACAATAGGTGTTCTGGTATCTATTGTATTGCTTTTGATGAGTTATTCACTCACCAGGTTTACATTGCATCACATACACAGAGAGCACTCTAAAATACAGATACACACGTCCCACTCCTTATGACCAGGGTTGACCTGCTTTGTTTGAACCCATGTTAAGATGTATGTGGAAGTGGTTCTGGATGCCCTCATGGGGGTTTATTGATGGCTTGGGCGTTTAATGTGGGGTGGGTTGGGGATCTGAGGGTCGCCTGATGATGGCCCGTGCACCAGGCGTCGCCGTCATCAACGGCGCCTTATTGCTGCTTTGCCTAACCCTAACCCTGAATCCTCATCTGCACCATCCTCGACTGGGGGATCGGCAGTTCAGCCAAGAGGGATTTCAGCTGTTCGTAAACGACATACTCCCCCCTCATCAACATGCCCACGCATGACAGGAACGTGAGGACAATGATCCTCTCTTTATCCGCCATACGAGGGGAGAGCCGCTGTAGAAGCTGCTGCATCCACGGCAAGCCATTTTCCCTGAACACTTCGATGTTCTTTGGGAACGAGAGAGACCTGGCCTCGATCTCCCTACAGACCGCCTCCGTCAAGCCTGCTGCCCAGCTCTCGTCACAGGGCTTTTGCCCGGGCCTCAGCACCTCCCCAAACCTGCCGTCCTCCCACGAGAGCACTTTCCTCTTTCGGATATCCCTGAGGGTGTAGTGGGGCAGGAACTTCAGGTCGAGCTGGTCCAGGCCTTGGGTCAGCAGGTCCTTAACATCAAGTCCTTTGGCCTTTGCAATTTCCCCTTGCCCGACCAAATGCACTGGGGTGGCGGAAGGAGTCCCGTGTGGCAAGGTCCTCTGTCACCTTTTCCACCTCCACCGACTTGGCAACCGTGGCTGCGGTCCCTGCAGCGCCCCCAGCGGGTTCAGGAGCCTCTTCACGTAACAGTCCTCGAGGAAGACCACCCACAGTGCACCCCCCAGCACTGCAGCAGAAGGGAGGGCCTGGGCAGGGAAGCCTCTGTAGTGGGTGAGGGAGTTGGCGTCAGTGCTCACTAGGGATGAGTCGGTCGCGACCGATTCGTTACAGCGAACGAATCCCGAACGTGAACGACAAGAACTGGTTCCCCAAAACAAGAAGAACTGGTTCTTTGATTCTTTTTTTTTTTAACATTAACCAAAAATATGGTAACGTAAATAAAATAAAATACAAACGAACAGAGCTTCGTCTCCCCGCGGCTTATATTGATTGAGTCTACAACGTTCTAAAAGATTCATCCAATGAGAGGTAGCAATGGTGTTGCAATGGCACCAGAGTAAACAAATGACAAGGTGGTACCGTCGAATTTGCGCGCTTTCTCTGTCTGACGTATCTTGGGTCATACCATTCGACGTGGGGCCACTCATATATCCCCCTACATTTTTTCGAAAATAGACTTGACCTCCATCTGTTTATTGGATAAACTCATTTCCCAATCCCAGGAGTCTTTGCTCCATTCTACGTCAATTTAAGAACAAACAAAGAAATTAAACTGCAGTTCGTATTTTTTATTTATGACCATGAAAGTTCTGTAATGCCTGAACAATGAAGAATTAAATGTAAAGTAAAATAAAATTATAAATGTAAAACCATGAATGAAATATAGAGAGTAAGCAAGTGGTATAAATATTGGTGGGACGTTCAGCTATACCATATAGAATATCTTATCGATTTTCACGGGGGTTAGAGCCTAGAAGTGGTTTAAATTATGCTCACGGCCGTCTCGCGGGGGGGGGGCAGACACCAAATGACGTAGTCTGATGTAACAAACTAATCAAAACGAACGAATCAAATAAACAAATCGTGATAGTGAACAGAACTGAAAGAACTAGTTCCCGGAAAATAATCATTTTGCCCATCCCTAGTGCTCGCGGTCCCCAGGCTGACGGAATACACTCTGTCTTCCTGGCACAGCGGGTGGCCCCAGAACACCTCCTCCAGAGCCAGCTCAGCCTGGTAGGCGGACCAGGCTGAGAGGAACCCCCCCAAGTCCCTTGCTGTTCCTCAACAGGCCGGTTAGCTTCACCACATAGTGGCTGGTGACCGCCCTCAATGCGGTCATCACCCCACTCCCATCAGCAGTGTCCTTGAAGGGGACCACCAGCGGCCTGGTCCTCAAAAGGTACCGAAGCTTCTTCATGCCGAAAAGGCTCTGCGGTTCCAAGGACGCAGGCACCCCCTCCACGCCAGCCCTGTATTTGCAGACCTGCTCCAGCCTCATGGACATCTGGCCCACCAACTTCTCCTCCAGATCCCCCATGTGCATCAGGTAATCCCGAGCTCTTTGGAGCATTTTTGCCCCAGTTGCCTGTTGCATGTGCCCGCACGTAGCAATGCAGCCACTCACAGGGTGGCGGAAGGCCCTTGAAAGCTTCCTGTGAGGGCTGTCTGTGTACAGCTGCAGGAACAGCACCTTCGGGGCCTTCAACACGCTGCTCAGCTCTGCAGACCAATCAGCAGCCAGGCCATCCAGGCTGGAGGAAAGATTGGCAGCCTGGAACATGGACATGCAGCTGAACAGCTGCACTCGCTGCCCCACCAGTTCCTGCAGCCCCCCCTGAGACCACATGAGGTGTGTGCCCTCATCTGCACTAGAAATAGTGAGGCCAGCATGGATTGAAACTGCCTCCACTGCTTCCCTGGCGGCCATTACCTCACAATACCAGGGCTCCTCCGACTTTTGGCCAAATCTGGTGAGTGTTTTTAAGATTTGAAAGTCCTGGTTCTCCGTCTCCCCAGCAATGGCCTCATCGAGGATCCCCAAGAGGAACCTCTGGTCCTGGGGCAGGACATCCCACTTGGCAAAGTCATAGATGTTATTCTTCCTCGCTGTGGCCCTACTTTTGTCCTTCGGGCCAAGTGCCTTCACTTTCTCCTTGAAGGACAGGAACGCTCGCTCCATTATGGCCCGTGCTTGAGCTGCGCCATAATGTGCGTCCCTCCGCAGGTCATCCGTGACCACGTTCGATGGCATGACTGTGAGGTTCATAAAGAACCCCCCGTCTGTAATGGCTATATAGGTGCCATGTACATGTTTGAGCATTCGCTGCTCCTTTCCGCTGAGCCCCGCAAAGTCAACGTGTTTTTTGATAAAGTGGTAGTGGGGAGCCACCACTGGGGGCCACTTCATCGACAAAAAATTGAGCCCGGTATTGAGGGCGCTGAGCTCCCTCACTTCCAACACAATCCCATCGATGTCGAAAGTGAATTCAAGGGATGCCATCTCGCCATCACAGCATGCCGCTGATAGGGGACAAACAACCTCCTCGTCTTGTAGAAATTCTGAGGCAGATTTGGCCTTTTGAAAAGGTTCCAGCACACTGCTGGTGTTGTCAGCAGCAACCTCAACAAAAGCCGGGACTTCCGGCTCTGGGTCCTCCCAGAGCATTATTGCAATTTGTTATAGCACTCAAAAAATTAGAGATTTTGTTGGGTGATGAAGGACGTCAATCTCAGAGCAGAGCAAAAAGCAGCTTGTCTTGTGGGAGAAATTAACCATTACTTTTATATTAACTATGAGTATAATCAGGCCTATATACATCAGGCATAAAAATTTATGGTGGAATGTAGAGAAACCACACCTGGACCCAGAGTAATGGCCTGATAAGGCGCCAAGGACTTTGGGGCCCAGGCTACTGACATCCTCCCATTTTTAGATTAACTACAGGAGATGAGCACATACGTAAGGGAATGCAAGGCCATTTTGAACATATACCAGGGCGATCATATCACATGCATGACAGCTCAGTTGGTGTGGATAAGAGGGACTGGGATCGGAGCCCCAGTCAGTGTGTCTTTTGCAAAACCACATGCTCGGCTCTGTTGTACCTATTTTGTGGGTAACAATAAAATCTCTGTCATTACTTTTTCCGGACTCCCCGATTTCTATTGTTCATAGCTAGTTGAAGAAAATTAGATAAGTCGTTAACAAAAATTGCAACTACAGTCTCTAGCTGGTTTGTAGACTGAATGAGAGGTAGGGTTAAGATTGGTTGGTCAGAGGGTCAGAGGGTTTGAAAAGGTATACAATGTTGTAAAATCCCAAATCAGCCCACGCCAGGAGCCAATCAGGCGTGGGGTCAAGGAAAGTTCGATCTGGTATTTTTCCATTCTGGTGTTTAGCCACAAAAGTGGCCATAACCATTATGTAGGTCTAGCTATGTATCTATCTATCTATCCATCGTGTTGGGAGTAACGCGTTACAAAAGTGGCTATGGCCATAACCACTATGTAGGTATAGCTATGTCATTCATTATGCTATGAATTCTCTGTGAATTAAATTGAGAAGACTGTCTATCTATCTATCTATCGATCCATCTATCTATCTACGTAACTATCTATCCATCGTGTTGGGAGTAACGCGTTACAAAAGTGGCTATGGCCATAACCATTATGTATGTCTAGCTATGTCAATCCTTATTCTATGAATTTTCTGTGAATTAAATTGAGAAGACCATCCATCCGTCCATCCATCCTGTTACGTAATTCACACATTCATACCAACAGGCCACATATGTCCTTGGCGACTAGAGGGGTCTCGTTACCATCCCAAGGAGGGATCCGGCTCCTAGGGAGGCGTTCGGCCCATACAAGAAGCCATTCATTCACGTATCAATTCTACAGATACGCGCGGCCCAGGTGTTCGGCGAACTCAGAAGTTCAGGGCCACATAACAAATTGCAATGCCAACAAACAGCCACTAGGGGTCAGCACAATACCATAAAGCAAGTTGTAATGCCAACACATAGCCACAAGGGAGCAGCATAGAGACACATACAACATCCAGAGAGGCGGGAGTTCAGCACCATGCTTAGCCAATCAGAGCACATAACTAAGTCCACGCCTGCCCAGTATTAAAGTTACAACCCATAGCCCAGGGGGTTAGAACACTCCAGGTAAAGCATCCTTTTGAATGCCCTACTAAGTGTATCTCCACATGTGCATGTACAATTCCCCTCCTTTTGCTTCATAGTATGCTAGTCCAAACCTTTGCTAAATAAAGTGAGTTAAAGCGATCCTGACTTGGCAGACTTTTTCCAAAAAGAACACGGCAATTTGGTGACCCCAACGTGATCTTGAGGAAAGGCCAAAGACCGGGGGAGCTGCAGAGGCGAGCGACGGGCGTAGCTCACCATCCCTTCCACGCCCAGGGCAAAAAAAACAGGTAAGCAGAACCTATTGTCTTAAAGACTAAATCTGCATAGGATTAGACTTAGAAATTTTAGGTGGAAGTGGTGGAAGCCAACGTCCCGCCGTGTACGCTCTGGAATCCCGGCTTGGTAGAAAAAGTGTAATCGACGTGAAGTTGAACAGTCGCTGAGAACTCTGAAGGAGATTGAATTAAGATAATATTCTTTGTCGCCATTGCGAGACTAGCTGAAAGAAGCAAAGGGCCAGAATTGTATATATAAATTAATGTTATAGTTCGACTATAATGTTCGGACTTGTATGTCACGGGGCCGATAGCGGCCAGTTCGACTATAATGTTCGGACTTGTATGTCACAGGGCGATAGCGGCCAGTTCGGTTTATATGGCAATGCAATTACTTTTTGAGTGACTAACCCTGCAATGTGTGTGACACATTTTTGCTATGTAAATGCTTGACGCTATGTGTGTGACCTAAGGAGGGGTCTGCTGGGTGTTGGTGTGTGGGGTGTGGTTGAATCTGGTGGGGAGTTATGGGTATGAATGACCTGTGCGTCTAGGTGGATGATTGTCTCCTTGCGGGGGTTGGGAGTGGGAGAGGTTGGATGCAAGTGTCTGGATGGAGTGAGGGGGAACTCTGGAGAGAGGGTGGTGTATGGTGGTGTGTTGGTTGTTGCTCGGTCCTCTGAGATGGAGGTTCATCTGGTGAGAGGATTTCTGACTGGGGGGAGCGGGGGAGAGGGTGGGATGGGTGGGGGGGGGGGGTTGGTTGAGTTGGGGGGGGGTAATTGATCTGAGGTGGTGTGGAGGGTGTGTGGTGCGACTCTGTGGGGGTCCTGGCTCCTGCTGCAGGTAGGGAAGGTGGGGGCCCTACCCCTACCCCTTATCCTTGAGGGAGGGGGGAGGGGGAGGGCCGGTTGTGTGAGGGGGGGTCTGTTGTGTTTCTGGTTGTGTGTATAGTTGTGAGTTCCGTCAGTGTGGGGCGTGGGGCTGAATAGAGTGATCTAGGGTGTGTGTGGGTGCTGGTTGGGGAGGCAGAGGGAGGGGGGAGGGGGGGGGGGGGTCTGTGTGGCTGAGTGAGGGCTGTGGAGGTGTCGGTGAGGGGAAGGTCCAGGCTCGAGGTGGGGTGGTATGGGGACCGGTCGGTATGGGGGAGGGGGGGAGTAGGTTGAGGGGGTGTGGGTTGGTGATGAGTGGTGAGTGAGGGGCGGACGGTGTATGGAGTAGTGTGTGTTCTAGTTGATGTAAGGTGGTGGGTAATAGTCTGTGGCCCAATCTCTTGTGTGCCCGGTTGGTCGCGATCGAGTTGGTCTATTGTGTGTGTGTAGTGTTCTTTTAGGATCAACATGTCATTGTGCATCCAGGTGTTGGTGTTGTCATTATTTCTTTGTGATGTGGTGTCTGTGGGTGATGGGTTTGATGAAGTGGGATCATTTGTGGACCTGTCGTAACATCCCCCTGGGGAGTTCCCGGGAGGACACCGCTCTGTCCGCTGTGTCCCTGTGGTGCAGGGCCTGGAGTATTTTAAAATATACTTTGTCTTTTCCACGGGTTGGGCCATCTGGTGCAATGTAGCGGGTGTGTGTTGGTGGTGGTGGGAGGAGAGGACGGGTGGATGGTGGAGGTGGTCTCTGTGGTCTGAGTGGTTGTGTGTGTGGGTGTGTTGGTGTGGGTCTGGTGTGTTCTGTGGTTTGATATATGTGTGTGGGTCTATTGTGGTGATGGTGGGTGTGTGGGGGTCTATACTGAAGGCTGGGGGGTCTATAACGGGATGTAGGTGTGGGAGGTAGCGTGCGTCTGTTGTGTGTGTGGTAGTGTGGCTGTGTGGTGTTGGTGCGATTGGTGTAGGTAGGCCTCCAGGGTGAATACACTTCAATAAAGATAGATCTATTTCAAAAGGGTGGAGCTGTGAGGGGGCTCTGACCTGCTGACGGTGACGGTGGTGGTCCCGTGGTGGGTAGCCGGAGAGGGTGGTGGTCCCGTGGTGGGTAGAGGCGACGGCAGGACGGTCCCTGGTAACTGCTGACGGTGACACAGCCAACGGGCCCATAGAAACACACTTCTATTGGAAAGGATGAAAAGTACATCAGAGTAAATAAAAGGGGGGATCTGAGGACCCCGCCCGCACACACACGCATAGAAGTATATATATATATAAATATATATATATATATATTTATATATATACATTTCATATATATGTATATACTTCTATGCGTTATATATATACATATATATATATATATATATATATATATATATATATATATATATATATATATACGTATATATATATACGTATATATATATATATATATATATATATATATATGTATATATATATATACATATATGTATATATATATATATATATATATATATATGTACATATATATATATATATATATACATATATATATATATATATATATATATATATATATATATATATATATATATATATATATATATATATATATATATATGTATATATAAACATATGTGTTCTGTTACATGTATGTTTTCTCCTGTGTAATTCAGTCTTTTATGTTTATTGATGGTCCTGTAATGCCATCTACTGGCGAACTTTGGTATTTTTCTGGAATACGTTCTAATATGCATGCCTTGCACTCCATTACACTACACTTGATTGGATTCACTTGATTGGAAAGCATGGTACTCACACTCGTCTTCATAATTGCGTCTCCTCTGGTTTCAAGTTGGCCTTTGTAAGCATCGTTGGTACGTTATCTGTATTGAACTGTGTCGTGGCAATTTCTCTATCAGAGTTTGCGTCTAAGACAGATGAGATATTTAGATGCAAAAAGCACACAATACTGTAGACAATTGGTGGTCAGATATATTTGTAATAAAAGTACGAACAAAGATACATCACAACATGCAATCAACAAACAATAAAACAGGCAAACATCACAAAAATCGGAGGCCTCAGATGGGAGCTTCTCGTTGCGTGTTACTTCATTCTCTAAAGGTACTGACGTGTGTCCCGATAGGACTCACTATATTGATGCACCTAGCCGTTCCAGAATCACTCCAGAATCATGCTGTGACACCATGCTGTCAACAAGGTCACCATATAATTTCTTGTGTGCTTACATATATCTTACGATAAAGTGAATTGCTTGCTTTATAACTTCTTGTGTGCTAACATATATCCTAAGATAAGGTAAATTGGTTACCTTATAACTTCTTGTGTGCTAACATATATCCTAAGATAAGGTAAATTGGTTACCTTATAACTTCTTGTGTGCTAACATATATGCTAAGATAAGGTAAATTGGTTACCTTATAACTTCTTGTGTACTTACATATATCTTATGATAAAGAAAATTGGTTTCTTTATAACTTCTTGTGTACCTCTTATATCTTATGAGAAAGTAAATTGCTTACTTTAGATATTCTTATGTGTTAAAATTGTGTGCCTTAAAATGTCTTACCATAAGAGCCAACTGGTTACATTATATACCCTTTTTATGTAGTAAATTGAATGCTTAAACATATCTCCTTGTGGAGAAACATTGGAGGAATACAAAGAACATGTGTCCCTTTAGACCCCATGATGTATGAACACTCGGCGCGTGATAGCATGTGCACAACTTCAAGCTTCTTGTGTTGCCCCTCGGGCAAAATAAGGGAAACTCGGGAACGTTTATCAAAGGATCTTTTGTTATCAGGAGAGTAAAAAAGGGAAATCTGCAGAGAAAGCTCAGTCGTTTCTTGGTCTTTTTGGTTTCTGTGCTGTTGGTGTGGTGTCGTGTGTTCTGCTCAACCCTGCTCTTCTGCTTCCAAAAAACAGCGGCCTTCATATCAATAGATGTATCATCTTAGGGACTCTGACACCGTAACGCTCGGTTCAGACTCTATTCTTTTTTCTTTTTAGCTTAGATTTAGAAACCCAACCTCAAGCTCTTCTTTAAGAACCGTTGGTACTTTTAATATGCTTAGTCTTAAGCGTGATTAAACAAAAGGCAGCTCTCGGGGTCGTGCGGTGTACCGGGGCACGAGAGTTGCTTCAACGTTAAAATACTGGGCCCCACTCGCGAAACGTTGGTAGTTTAGTCCTAAAACACCTTCCTCGGGCCCCTCTCGAGATCCGTTGGTGGCTTTAGTAGATTTAGTCCTAAAACATCTTCCTTGGGCTCCTCTCGAGATCCGTTGGTGTCTTTAGTAGGTTTAGTCTTAAAACCCCTTCTTCGAGCTCCGCTTGAGAACCGTTGGTGGTTTTAATAGGATTTCCCCCCCCCCTTCTTACAGCGCAGCCTAACCTTCTTGGGGAAAGGCTCAATTAGGATCCCCTCTTAGAGTTAGTAATAGTTTGGTTAAAATCCTGTCCATTTTTCATCTATATTCTTCTTCTTTTACTGTCTTTTCTTTTCAAATCTATACTCAGTTGTAAAAGTGATTGTGTTTATTGGACCTAAGAATAAATCTACCTGACTACATTTGTAGTAGGTAAACTCAATCGTTCGAGTCCTTTTCCCTGTCGACTCCTCGACACAGGCAAAGCAGAACGACGCGCTCTCCCAGCCGATCCCCTCACGGTAAGTGGCGCATTGTACAAGCAATGGTTGATTGTGACTGACGTGTATAGGGGGTGACAAGGCAAAAAGATACATCATTATTTCGTATTAACCAAGAGAGAGAGACCTTGGTCCCGCTAAACGGACGGGTCTGAATTCGTATTAGAGTAACTGTTGTGAAGGGACTTAACAGAGTGACCTGGGTCGGACCGGATTAAGACTGAGCCGAGCCGGACCGAGCGCCTCCGTGAAACCGACGATTCACGGAAACAAGCGGGCTCGACCTGGGTTGGTCCCGGGGAGCGTACGTGCGACACCCAGACTCACACACACAAAACACAAAGCACACCCCTGCGGAGCAGTGTGTGTGTGTCGTACGCGATCGTTCCTATAAATCACCGCGAGTGCGGTGCCAACACTCGACAGCACTTATGGAAGCATTAATCGCTAATAAAACAAAAATCATCGGCTGAACACACGAGAACATTCAGTTGGATCCACTGAGTTCTTTATTACAATTATGCTTCATTAACAAATAAGACAGAAAAATAGTCCCTTACATGTGCACAATAAACACGGGGACTAAAACAATAGAAGCAGCAGACTTTACAAATCATCAACAGGTGAGCACGTATCTTTAATAACTGAACATGTTCGGCGACTTCTTGGTTCCCATCAGAACACAAAAAATCAAGATTCAGTTTAAAGTCATTTACAACATGCAACATTATCCCAAAGAGACACTGAGGCACCCCTCCCCCCCAAAACAAAACCCAGGGAGGAGGTCCGGGAATAATATCGGAAAAACATTTGTTGTTCTATTAATAATTTCTGATTAATATAGACAGAGAGAGATTGTCCGGCCGTCTGTCTGTGGTTTCTTTCTACAACTGACAAAGAGACACTGAGGCACCCCCACCAAAAACGAAACCCAGGGAGGAGGTCCCAGAATAAAATCTGAATAACATTTAATGTATTATTTATAATTTCTGATTAATATATTATTATTCTTAAGGCACTTATGGAAGCATTATTCACTAATAAAACAAGAAATCATCGACTGAACACACGAGAACATTCAGTTGGATCCACTGAGTTGTTTATTACAATTATGCTTCATTAACAAATAAGACAGAAAAATAGTCCCTTACATGTTCACAATTAACACGAGGACTAAAACAATAGAAGCAGCAGACTTTACAAATCATCAACAGGTGAGCACGCATCTTTAATAACTGAACATGTTCTGCGGCCGTTTGGTTCCGAAAAATCAAAATTCAGTCTTAAGTAATCCACAACATGCAACACTATGCCATAAACCTCTTGGTTATTATGAATAAATATTAAATCTGCTTTAAATGAGGTTG
>NC_044062.1:28608558-28657694 GCF_902167405.1 Gadus morhua
CGAGCCAATAGAAAACCCCCTAGCCTTGTTTTTCATTTGAAAAAAGGTGGGAGAGTAAGAGACTGGTAATCAAGACCAACTCGCCAGCCGGCGAGAGGAAATCCAACCACGCCGCTTTAAAGAACATGTCTATATTCTTAAGCCGTAAAAGGGGTCCCGGACTCTAGCACAGAGTTGCCGAGTGAGCCCCTGGACATGTCTAACATGTAAAAACGGACAAAGGGGCCGGGGGAAGACCAAGACGCAGCCGCGCAGATGTCTTCCACCGAAACGCCCTTGAGTAGAGCCGTTGAAGCGGCCACGCTCCGTGTGGAGTGAGCTTTAACGCCCAACGGTGGCGCCAAGCCCTGCCGAGAGTAGGCTAGGCAAACACCCTCACATACCCAGCGAGAAAACCGCTGCTTAGAGAGAGCGCGGCCCCTGCTAGCGTCGCTATAACACACAAACAACTGTTGTGTGGAGCGGAACGCTGCCGAGCGATTCACGTACATAGCCAACGCCCGAACCGGGCACAGGAGATGCAACTCCGCCTCCGCCTCACTAGAATGAGGCGGGGGGTGAAAAGCCTTAAGCACAATATCCCTCGACCGAAAAGAACTATTAATGTTCTTCGGGAGGAACGCAGGATTAGGTCTGAGCAACGCGAAGGAGCTGTCCTCGTTTAGCAACAAGCAACTCGGGCTGACAGACAGAGCGGTTAGCTCACCGGCCCGCTTGGCAGAAACCAAGGCCAACAAGAGCGCCGTCTTGAATGACAGGGCATCCAAAGGGGCCTGGGAGAGAGGCTCGAAAGGATCCCTGGACAATCCGCGCAACACGGTGGGGAGATCCCAGCGTGGTGTAAGCACGCGTGAAACAGGCCTAACCCGTCTAGCCCCACGCAAGAATCTCTTGACCAGTGGATGGCTGAAGATCGGTCCACCATCACAGCCTGCATGGCCAGCCGAAACGGCTGCCGCATAGACCTTGATAGTGGAGAAGGCCAAACCTTTTTCCAATAAGTTTTGCAGAAACGAAAGCACGCTTCCCACCTCGCATTGAGATGGGACAGCGTGGTTCGTCTCACACCAATTAGAGAAGGCGCACCACTTCGCCGCATAGAGGGAAGAAGTAGAAGGCGCACGAGCACTCTGAATAGTGTTGATAACCGTCTCAGGCAAACCTTTGCCCTGCAGGATCAACCTCTCAGGAGCCAAACCAACAGCCGTCCCGAGACATCGGGCGGGTGGTGCACCGTCCCGTGGGCCTGTGAAAGCGCATCCGGCCTGAATGGTACTGGCCAAGGCGCCGACCGCGAGAGCGCGGCAAGCTCTGGAAACCACAGAGCTGCACGGTTCTCCGGGGCCACTAATATCAGGGACAGTCTCTCCTGTCTGACCCGTTCCAGAAGAGGAAGGATCAGCTGGAGCGGGGGAAAACGCATACAAGAGAGTCCGCGGCCAAGGTGTGTGTGCCAACGCATCTACCCCCAACGGGGGAAGATCCCGAGGGCTGAGGGAGAACCACCACCTGCAGTGCGTGTTCTCCCGGGACGCGAAGAGGTCCACCTGCGCTGTCCCGAACCTCTGCCAGATCAGTCTGACAATGTCGGGATGTAACCGCCACTCGTCTCGGCGGGGACCGCCTCGAGACATGAGGTCCGCCCCAAAGTTCTGGGCGCCCGCGATATGCAGGGCTCTCAGACTGCGGAGATACTGATGAGCCCAAAGCCAGAGCTCGACCGCCTTTCGGTGGAGAGCAGGGGAGCGGACTCCCCCCTGTCTGTTGATGTACGCCGCCGCCGACACGCTGTCTGTCCTGATCAGAACGTGGCGGCCGCGCACCAGGTGAAAGAAATGCAACAGCACTTTCCTCACAGCGTCGAGCTCCAACACATTTATGTGTGCTGTAGGGGGCGTGCGCCACTCGTCTCCGACCGAGTGAGAGAGGCACGTTCCTCCCCAACCCGTCAACGAGGCGTCCGTGAAGACCACTACGTAGGACGCCACCCTGCCCAGTGGAACCCTTGAGAAGGGCGGAGGGTCCTTTCCAATGTTCCAGGTCTGGCGACACCGAACGGGGGACGAGGAGCACCCTGAGCTTGTGTCGCCTGGGGTCCAACCGTTGGCGAGCAAACCACCGCTGGAGTCTGCGCATAAAAAGCAGACCCAGGGGGACCACGGGGTGGGCAGCTGCCATCAGCCCCAACAGGCGCATGGTGGACAGTGCGGTCACGTTTCTGCGAACGTGAAAACGGGAGAGCGCCGACAGGATGGCGTCTCGCCGAGGAGGCGAAAGCATCGCAGTCATGGTGGCTGAGTCTAGGCAAAGCCCCAAGTAGACTGTCTGCCGGCTGGGGAGCGGGGAGCTCTTCTCCCAGTTGATGGCAAAACCCAGGAAGGAGAGATGGTTTATCACCAACATGGTGTCCCTTCTGAGTTGCTCAGAATAAGCAGATCGTCTAGGTAGAAGAGAATCCTCTTTCCCTGACGTCTGAGCGGTTCCAACGCCGTCTCCACACACTTCGAGAAGGTGCGCGGCGCCAGGGAATAGCCGAACGGCAGACACTGGTACTCGTACGCCATCCCCATAAAGGCAAAGCGGAGAAACTTCCTGTGCGCCTGCCGAACAGGGACGTGGAAGTAAGCATCCTTGAGATCCAGGGATGTGAACCAATCGTCCTCTCTCACACACCGGAACAATGCTCCGACCGTGAGCATTCTGAACTTCCTCGTGGCAACGAATCTGTTGAACACGCGAAGATCCAGAATAGGTCTCATTTCCCCTGACTTCTTGGAAACCAGGAAGTAGCGGGAATAAAAACCTAGGTGAGACTCGTGGGGGGGAACGACAGTGATGGCCCCCTTTACCAAGAGACGTGCCACCTCTGCTGCCAGAGCCGTGCTCGCAGCCGGGTCCCGTAGCGTGGTCTCCACCAACCCCGTAAAGGGTGGGGGACGACGCTTGAACTGTATGGGATGGCCCCATCTCAACGTGGTGTCCAACCACGATGGCAGAACGCACCGCTCTTGCCAACACGCATAGCGGTTGGAGAGAGGGCGAGCCGACAGCTGAGGAAGACCGTCCAGGAATAACCCGTATTCCTCTGCCCCTACCGCCTTCACACTGCGTGTGGACCAAGGGGGGCTTCCCACGAAAGGGAGGAGGCTCAGCGAGCGTAGGAGACGTACCACAACTAGCAGTTGTAAAAAACAACGAGCTGTCTAGACGTCGCGCTCGTGCCCGCTGAACAGGGAGCGAGCCGTCCGGCCGCAGCACCTGTGCGCATGCGCTGTCCGCAGGCTGTAGCCACAGCGCGCGGACCCATCTCCTCACCTATAATGTGGGGAACCAGGAGACCGTGCAACGAGTCTCTGATCCGTCCACGAGGCTCCAAGGGACGCCGCTTCTTAGAAGCAGGTGAACCAGAGGCCATGTGAACACGCCGTCCGACCGCCACCCTACAGCCACCGGGCTGAGAGGGGGAAAGAGGCAACATGGAGGAGCGCACCACAAGCGTAGGGCGCAGGTGGCCTGGGGAATATCGCTCTTTAGGTACCATGTACTGCCGTTCGGCCGAACGGTCTTTACTCTTTTCTTTAATAGGGAAAGAAAAAGTAGGAGCAAGCGTCCGGAACTTCCCGGTCCGTGGCGCTGCTGCTCTCCCCGTGCGCGGCGGCTGCGGCTGCTGCACCGGGGCTGGAGTCGGAGGCGGCCCCATGGAACGCTGGGACCGGCCTAGACCCCGCTTCCTCTCAGCCTGCTGGCGGGAGGAGCCCGTGAGAATCGTCCCGAACCGGGAACGATCCTCACGGACTGACTGCTGGTGCGCGAGCACCTCGGAGAACCTGGGACCAAATAGGCCATCCGGCGCTAGTGGACCCTGGACGAGGCTGGCCCGCTCTCGTTCCGGCACCGCAGTGTGGGAGAGCCATATGACCCTTTGAATCATGGTAGCCCACGCCATATGCTGGCCGGCCGAAACGGCTATCGGCTGGCATAACTGGAGGATGGCGCTGGAAAAGCGGGAAACCGCCAGCCATCTCGCGGCTTCCTCCGGGCCGTAGGCCTCCCTGTCAGCCGACAAGGAGACCATGGCAGAGGAGAGCAGGGCGATGTTGTTGACCGCCGCCGCGGATTGAGAGGCACAAACGAACACCCTGTCCGTTAGGCCGACAATCTGCTTCTGGAGGCGGTCGGGGGGCAGCGGCTTTTCGTTAAGGAGCCATCCGGCGCCCGGACAGAGAAGCGCTGCCAGGGGAGGCTCCAGACGAGGGATCCCCCTCGCCTGAGCATCGGCCCACCCCTCCACGTTGGTGAAATCCGTGTAGGATCTTACCGGAGCCTTCAGGGTCGAAGGGTCCTCACCGGCAGCAATAAACAAGTGCTGCAAAGGCGGGAACAAGGGGCACTGGGTAACCCGCCGGGAAAAAGATGGGGTGCGAAAGCACTCGCCCTGCATATCGTCAGATACGGGGGCGAGAGGCGGGGCCGGCATGGGAATCCCTTTGATGGCCGCCGCCTCACCCATGATCTCCCGGAAGAGATCGGTCATCCGGCGCGGACCCTCGTGTTGTATGACGGTGGCGGTTGTAACCCGAGAGCGGGAAAAACCGGACGCCGAGTCGCCGAAGACGTCGTCCAGGGAGGCGTCGATGATGCCATCGTCGACGTCAGGTCCGAATAGGTCGATGGCGTCAGCCATTTCCACCGCAGGGGAAAAGAAGAGATGCCTGGAGAGGATCCCCTCTTCAGGCAGCTCCCGGCAGGCGACACAGGAGACGGGGGCCGCCATAGCAGCCGCGGCGTGGTCGGCGCCGAGGCACCAAAAGCACGCCAAGTGCCCGTCACCCGGTGCCAGGGAGGCGGGACAGGAGGCGCATAGGAGTCCTGAAAAGGACCTAGCTCTAGGAGCGCTCTCAGGTGGCCCTGAAAAGGGCCGTTTGTCCGCGGCCTCGCCCGAGCCGCTGCCACCGGCTTGGGAGATCCGTGTTGAAGTTCTCATCTTCTTAATAGTAGTTCTCAATTTCTCGCTGATAAGCACAAGTGCTGAAAGAAAAGGGAGGATGAGCGACGGTATACACCGCGTTATATAGACACGATACCGTGGGAAATGTGGGCGGTGCCCACGCTGATAGGTGCATAGTTTGAATTTTCAGCGCGCGCGGGCGCGCGCACGGGACAAGCCCATAAGGCGAAGCCTAGACGGCGTAGCCTACATGAAATAGAACCAGACGCAGTCGGTCCATAATAAACCGTTGGAAAACACTAGACCGGTAACCATAGCAACGCCAGTAAAAGAAACCCCTCGAAGCCCAATCCCGACGCGCTACGGCCGTCCGGAGGCTCACACAGCTTCTGGCCGTAATATTATATATTACATTTATATCATATTATAAACTATTATAGATAGAGCTCCGGGAGTGCAAACGGCAACAATCCCTTCTCCTCCATGCTGCGGTTCACCCGGACGGCACTGCAGGGAACGGTTGGCCGGTTGAAAGCTGATTGGCTGTTACGTTACGTCACTCAGTGGCCGCGCTGTTGAACGCTGATTTGCTGTTACGTTACGTCCCTCAGTGGCCACGCTGTTGAAAGCTGATTGGCTGTTACGTTATGTCACTCAGTAGCCGTTGAATGTTGATTGGCTGTCATCACACGAATGTCGCGGTGAAGTTCAAATATTTCAATATCATCCCACTGCAGACACAAATGGGCGTTCTCGTGTGGTGGGGGTTCTCGTTCACGCAGACTGGAACGCCCCCTTCTTATTCTTCGTCGCCTTTCTCGCTGAAGTGTATTCAAATGTCAAAGTGTACTACTCCGAAACCATGTAAATACTGTTGTAAATAAACTTCCAAAGTTTTTCAAATCTTATTTGAAAAATAACTTCACATGGTGTGTCTTTTCACAATTTATTCGTTACCAGCATTCGTAGTGTTGATCAGCAGTGAAATAGTCTGCCGCTGGGGTTGACAAGTTACCGGACTACTACCCATGCAAGTGAACGGAGCGTTCCACGGCATTGAGAAGACCCGTGTAATAAAGGCCTATAATATTTCTGTTTATGGCATAGATTTCTCCTCAGATTAGCCCAATAAAGCAGTGAGACAAAAAGAACACAAACGCTCGATCAAAGGCCCGGCCTTTGATCGAGTCTCTACGTTGAATTTGTATGGAGTCATGTCGCCCCTTCGCGTTTGGTGTGGACGCACCTTCACCTGTGCGACAGGCCTGCTATTCTATAGCAGTAAGATGTTTAAAAACATAACGTCTAACCTGTGCGAGTCGCGGTTTGTGCGTGTCTGGTCTTACCTGGGCGCGTGTGTCGATGACGGAGCCGTTATGTTTGAAAACATAACGTGTTACCTGGGCGAGTGTCGCTGCGGTGTGTGCGCGTGCGTGTGTGTTCTTACCTGCGCGTGTGTCGATGGCGGAGCCGTTACGGTTAAAACATAACCTCTTACCTGGGCGACTGTGTCGCTGCCTTTGTATTGGCTAGTGGTGTGTGTGCGTGCGTGTGTGTGTGATTCCGTGTATGTTTGTGCACAGCTGCGTATGTGTGTGGTGTGTTTGTTCGGTGTGTATGGATGCGGTGTGTATGTGCGTGCTTGCGGTGTATGTATGCGTTTGCGTGTGCTGTGTGTGTGTGAGAGCTGCAGGCTGCTTGGCACGTGCACACTGACCAACTTGAGTAACTGGCGCGACAGGCCTGCTATTATATAGAAGTAAGACTAGAGTGTCCGTGTGTGCGTTGCCTGCGCTCAACCTCTAGTAATTTTTAAACCCATAGCTATAATATGGAAACCCCGGTCGATATTGTATTTAATTTCTGAGCGCATAATGTAATATAATTAAATATAAAAAAAAATAATTGCCTATAATGTTACAACGTATAATATATTGGTTCACCTATAACGTAACGAAGCAAGCATGATAATTTTCTCCTAACTCCATGAAGCAAGCATAATATTTTTAAGTTTGCCGTATTTGTATATCAGAAGATTCGACCCTGAGGGTTTTTCACACTTGATGCTTTATATGCGGACATCGATGTCGTTCAGACATCAGCAGAATCTAGGGGGGTGGGCTTGCAAAGGGCGGGATTGGCCGCATGGTCGAAGTTCGCAAGAGGCGGGATAAGTGCGGCCGCTGACACTGTAGTTTGTTTTGGTTTGACCGCAGACAGCACGGAGGCAGAACGGGCAGAACTCATCGCCATCATCTTAAATGTTACTGCAACGATGCATCATATATTCCCCTCTCCAGGGGAATGTATGATAGGGTCACACCGAACTTGCGTTCGGTGTGAAACGAGCACTAGGTATCCTGCTCGCCTATAAAAAAAATGGAAGCTAAGGGGCGCTGATTTGTAATGTGGCCCCATATGGCGTCATAAGGGGCCAAGTTACCTCCCCTTTCTCTGACTGGCCCGCCCAGAAAATTCGGCCTGCCAATCAGACAATGAGCTACGACCATGCGTGCGCCACATGTGTGGTGCTTTGTAGTTTGGATAACTGTTCTGCTTTGATGCTATGGCGCATAAAACGTCGGTTCTTTGACGTCCCTAGTAATTCCACAACCAGACTGTAGTTGGGGTTATCTCCGCCATGGTTGAGAAGGAATTGGGGGAAAGGAACTTTGGCTTTGACTCCCTGAAGTACATGAACCATGACATTGAGGAAAAAGGGATTGATTGTTGTATGCCTCGCCATTGCGATACATCCACTGTAAGCAGAGCGCATGGTACCGTGGCCTCAAGCTGCTCAGGGCCACACCCCCACCCTCCTTCTTGTCCCGCATCTCTCCTCCTCACTTGCATTAAAGCTACTGACACAGAAACGGCACATTTGGGGAAAGCTCAATGTGCGACTGCCCGTAGTGGCTAATTCTGCACCACGGCTGAATTTCAGGAACATCTTCAAATACTGTGTTTGGGGCCCACTAATACCTATATTAAAGCATCCATGAAGTAGCATGCCATGGGACCTTTAATTTCCCATAGCACAAACACTGGGACAAATGCAGTTGATTTCTTGTTTAAACAGGGCGAGAAAACAGGGAGTGGAAGGATGCGACCATATAATGTTCAGCTAACTGTTGGGTTACAGGGGTATTTGTTTAATGGAAAGTGTTGTAGACTATGAATGCAAATCAATCATTCAATAGCTTTTACTGTTATTCAGGGCTCAAAGTGCATTGATACTAAAAAAAAATGCATGGCAACTACTATTGGTTAGTTGGAAATAATAATAACAAACAGCTGAAAAATGTTCATGTTACAACAGCTAAGGCAGCAACCTACTTAACTATAGTGAACTAAAGCACAGGCTTGTGCGGGGGGGGAGGGTGAGGGGGGGGGGGGGTGTGAGGGCTAGATTACAGATTGTACATTGGCTACCTGACGTGAGAGATGTTTTTTTTTTGTTCACAGAAGAATGCGTCATTGAGATTAAACATCTCTTCAAGTGATCTGGCCAAGACAAGCAGCAGTAGCCTACAGTCACACATAGCCTACACATAAAACATAAGAAAAATAAAACAGCTAATACAGTCGGCAGGGGGGAGGGGGGATTTCAATATCACAAGACATTTCTGGAGGCTCAAGGAGATGGAGAATGTTTAAAGAAAAATAAGGTTTTGCAAAAAAGTGTCTTTGATGGACATAAGGCTCAGGTGGGAGAGTGTGTCGACGGCGGGGCTGTTATCTCAATCTTGCCATTGTTTTGAAACATCTGCATCCACGTGTGTGCAGTGTGTGTATGCACGTGCATGTGTGTGCGCGTGTGTGTGTGCATGTGTGTGTGGTGTGTGTGTAGGCGGTGTCCTGCGCTGCATTTGTCTTGAAACGCCTGCATCAGCACGCCCGTGTGTGCAGTGTGTGTGCATGTGCGTGTGTGTTTGTGCACGTGTGTGTGGATTGTTTGTGTGTGTGTATGCTGTGTTTATGGGTGTGCGTGCGGTGTATGTGTGCTAACCCTATTATTATCACTAAATCTAACAAAAACAATATTTAACATTATCATTGCTATTAATACAATCAATGATATGATTACTGTATTGTAATTCTATTCAGGAGGATAGGATTTAGACTCACTGAAGCGCAGGGAGATGAGGAGAATACTCAGCAGTCCGATGCTCACAATGACAGTGATGTGAAACCATAGAGCTGTTCAGGAGTAGGACACACACACACACACACACACACACACACACACACACACACACACACACACACACACACACACACACACACACACACACACACACACACACACACGGTCACTTCGGCTAAAAAAACCTTAAATGTATTTGGAGGAAATCATACTTTTTTGGATCATGGTTTTGGACTTGATTATTTCTTTTAAATTCTCTATAAAGGGGCACCTACCAAATCTTCTCTTCCTGGTCTCCTCCCGGTCCAACGACGTGTCCTCAGGTTCCTCAGAGAGTCCAGGCTCCGGTTCAGAGATGGTGACCTTTGTTACTCTCTGACGGCTTCCACGGCGTCTGGACTTAGCCTTCTTCTTTGCTCTACCAGCTGGAAAAACAACGTCACTTGTTTTCATTCTGACCAATTATCAGCTTGCACTCTGATACCATCAGTGTAAGGAAATGTTTTTCTTCTACTGCACAAAGACTCACGAACGCACTCAAGCAAACGCACACGGACACACAGAGTAATGTACACACAGATATATTCATACTGCGTGGCTGTCATTCACAGTCCAGACTCCCTACGGTCTGCAGAATCCCTCCCCGTCTTGAAGAAACACCTGAAGACCTCTACTGAGAACACCTCAGTAAGTGATGACTGGTACTGTGGCTCTCGTGTTTAGAACACACTTAAGCAGAGCAAGTACTGGTCTCTAGTATACATGTTATTATTCCCTCATTATTGACATATACGCACACATAGGTATACAGTAATACACACAGAAATACATACGTATACATGCAGTAATGAAGGGGGGACAACATGTGGCCTGAGTGTCACCAGGGTCTTTCACATCGGCCCACACAGAAAATATGGGGACACGTTTTGTGGGATAATTTAAGATATGTTCATATTAATGACAAACTTTATAGAATTATGTTAAATTCATAAGTACACCTGATATCCCTTCAGTTAAATGAGCAGCCATTATTAAAAGACAAAATTGTTGATAAATAAACCATAGTCATTCTAATGTCACGTTGCACTACCATTAATAATAAGTAATGAAAAAACTAAACTTGTGTTCTGCTCCCTAAAGTTACTCTGCACTCTGTTCCACATATATAACGAACATATATTATGAAACACACAACTACTTGAGATGCCTATCAGTAGTCCGTAACTCATGGGCGTAATCACACGTATAGTGAGGTTAATGTGAGCTTTTTGTCTCGAACACACACATGTCGTTAATTAGGAGAATAAATCTGTCTGTAGGGTCGCTGGTTCATCAGGTCGGTCCCTTTGGCAAAAAACGTTTTCTAAAAGTACATTTCAAATGTATGCAGATGAAAAGACGTTTTTTTAATGGATTATCTATTTTAACTCCTCTTTAAAGGGCACCTACCAAATCTTCTCTTGCGCTCCCTCCGGTCCAAAGAAGTGTCCTCAGGTTCCTCAGAGAGTCCAGGGTCCGGTTCAGAGATGGTAGCCATGGTTCCTCCCTGACAGCTTCAGATACGTCTGCTCTCAGGAGTCGGTTCTGCTATATCAGCTGGAAAAACCACGTTGCATGTTTTAATTCTGAGGAGTCGTCAACCTGCAATCTGATATCATCAGTGTCAGGAAGTGACAGTGGTGACACTCTTATCAGAGTGAAGACACTCCTCACACAGACTCATGCAAGCACAAACAGACACAAGATTATTTTTCATTGAATATAAATATACAACGTACATAGGTATATCTCCGTTCGCAAACAACATGAACAATTATTACTATTGTAAAATGACAATCGGAAAAGTGACTTTTGTGCCATGATACCTAGTGCTCGACTTTTGTGCCAAGTGAAAGGTAAATGTACTTATCCCAGGAGCAAGGCCTCATAAACACACGCACACACACACACACACACACACACACACTCACACACACACACACACACACACACACACACACACACACACACACACACACACACACACACACACACACACACACACACACACACACACACACACACACCTTTGGTGTTGTGCAAGCTGTGATGGACACTTGTAGACCAACACTATTCTCAATTCAGTCCATACTAATTTTATTGTAAATATTTAAGTAAAATATTTACAAGCCAGGGCAACGTGTTAGTGTTCGGCTGTTGGGGGAAACTAGAATAGATCTCACTGAACCAGATAATCTTAACCAGATCTATTCAACAAGCTATTTTGTATTGCAAGAGAATATCGTCAAACTATCATCATTATCCTTTATAACAAGGCTAATATAGTTATGGGAATGAAGGATAATAAAAAATCAAGCTGTTGAGAATTATTGTATTAAACCTTCATTATAAAGCTTACATACTAATAGCAATGAAGAAACTTATTAATCTTCATTTCCTCCTTTGCACCGCTGCATATCCAGATACGTAGAGCTATAGGACGCTACACCCTGAGTCTTGTTATCTGTGGTCTGTGTGTGTGTGTGTGTGTGTGTGTGTGTGTGTGTGTGTGTGTGTGTGTGTGGGTGTGGGTGTGGGTGTGGGTGTGGGTGTGGGTGTGTGTGTGGGTGTGTGTGTGGGTGTGTGTGTGGTGTGTGGTGTGTGTGTGTATTTCACAATATATTCTCAGCCATGGCAACATGTCTGTATTTGGGGGGATGGCTCTGTGGGGGAAACTCCCCGGCCGTCCGAGCAGCCTTGAAACACCACATCCCCATCAGGTCAAACAGGTTAGAACGCCCTGGACCAGAGATCTGAAGGGCTTCGCAGGCCGCTTCTTTAAGGACGCCCCCTGACCCTAGCCCCCCAAAGGGCAGGGAAACCCCCCCTAATGTCAAGGAACCTGGAGAAGGAACCCAGAAGAGGGGTCCCTCTCCAGGGATGGTAGGAGTGCAATAGGAGACGTAATAATGTGCAGACGTAATGGTAGCATAACAAGTGCTATCTGAGAGATTCCTCTATCTATCGATATCTCTTGTCTTTATAGTGTAACACATAAAAGCCGTTGCTTTAGTTATTTCAAGATTTTGTTTTATATGTACTTAAAGGATTTTTGCACTTTTGGTGTACATCTTCATCGTTGAAGGCCCTGACTGTAAGTAGAATCGAAGCACTTACTGACCCACTTTACACACGAGAGAGAGAGAGAGAGAGAGAGAGAGAGAGAGACAGAGAGAGAGAGAGAGAGAGAGAGAGAGAGAGAGAGAGAGAGAGAGAGAGAGAGAGGAAGGGTTCCCACACCTGTTGCTCGTTGACCAATCAGTGGTCATCAGGTTAATGTACGCTCACTCTGATCCACAGTGTCGTCCAATCACAGGGAGAGGGTTTGGCTCACAGAGGGAATATTGCATTGGGAATCGGGAACTGGGAAGAGTGTGTGTGTAAGTTGTGCGTGAGAAAGAGTGCGTGTGAGCTTGTTTCTGTGTGTGCGATGAGCGTGTGAGTGAGTGAGTGAGTGAGTGAGTGAGTGAGTGAGTGAGTGAGTGAGTGAGTGAGTGAGTGAGAGGATTTAAACAGTTATTGCTCAGAGCCAATGTGATTGAGAGGAGGGATATTGCTGCTTTAGTGATGTGGTTGACATGGTGTGAATTATTTCAACTGTTTGCTCGTCTGAATTCTGCATTCTCCGTTCGCAAAAAAAACATGAACAATTATCACCATTGTAAAATTACACATTTTTACCCGGAAAAGTGACTTTTGTGCCTGGACAAGAGAAAGGTAAATGTACTTATCTGAGGGACAAGGCCTCATGAAAAAGTTAATGTTGACACGCACGCACACACACACACACACAAACACACACACACACATACACCTTTGCTGTTGTGAAAGCTCTGATGGACACTTGCAGACCAACACTATTCTCATTTCAGTCCATACAATTTTTATTTAAAGCAAAATATATACAAGCTAGGGCAACGTGTTTATGTTCAGCTGTATGGCTCTGTTGGGGGAAACCAGAATAGATCTCACCGAACCAGATAATCTGAACCAGATCTATACCACAAGCTATTTTGTTTTGCAAGAGAATAGCATCAAACTATCATCATTACCCTTTATAACAAGGCTAATATAGTTATATAAGTCTCATATAGTTATATATATAAGGATAATAAAAAATGTAGCTGATTGAGAACTATTTTATTAAACCTTTTATTAAAGCTTACATACTAATAGTTATGAAGAAACATATTTATCTTCAGATCTTCATTTCCTCTCCTCTACACCCTGAGTCTTGTTATCTGTGGTCTGTGTGTGTGTGTGTGTGTGTGTGTGTGTGTGTGTGTGTGTGTGTGTGTGTGTGTGTGTGTGTGTGTGTGTGTGTGTGTGTGTGTGTGTGTGTGTGTGTGTGTGTGTGGTCTTGTGTTTATTTCCATGTCATCATAATAATTATTGAGTGTATTTCACAATATATTCTCAGCCATGGCAACATGTCTGTATTTGGGGGGATGGCTCTTTGGGGGAAACTCCCCGACCGTCCGAGCAGCCTTGAAACACCACATCCCCATCAGGTCAAACAGTTTAGAACGCCCTGGACCAGAGATCTGAAGGGCTTCGCAGGCCGCTTCTTAAAGGACGCCCCCTGACCCTAGCCCCCCAAAGGGCAGGGAAACCCCCCCTAATGTCAGGGAACCTGGAGAAGGAACCCAGAAGAGGGATCCCTCTCCAGGGATGGTAGGAGTGCAATAGGAGACGTAATAATGTGCAGACGTAATGATAGCATAACAAGTGCTATCTGAGAGATATCCTCTATCCATCGCTATGTCTTGTCTTTATAATACCACACTTAAAAGCCGTTGTTTTAGTTATTTCATGATTTTGTTTTATATGTACTAAGGATTTTTGCACTTTTGGTGTACATCTTCATCGTTGAAGGCTCTGATTGTAATTAGAATCAAAGTACTTATTGACCCACTTTACACGAGAGAGAGAGAGAGAGAGAGAGAGAGAGAGAGAGAGAGAGAGAGAGAGAGAGAGAGAGAGAGAGAGAGAGAGAGAGAGAGAGCGAGAGGAAGGGTTCTCATTAGACTTGAAAACCAACCTGAGGCTGGGGGAGGCTGCACACCTGTTGCTCGTTGACCAATCAGTGGTCAGCAGGTTAACGTATGCTCACTCTGATCCACAGTGTTGTCCAATCACAGGGAGAGGGTTGGGCTCACAGAGGAATATTGCATTGGGAATCGGGAATTGGGAAGAGTGTGTGTGTAAATTGTGCGTGAGAAAGAGTGCGTGTGAGCTTGTTTGTGTGTGTGCGATGAGCGTGTGAGTGAGTGAGTGAGTGAGCAAGTGAGTGAGTGAGTGAGTGAGTGAGTGAGACGATTTAAACAGTTATTGCTCAGAGGTGGTGTGATTGAGAGGAGGGATATGGCTGTTTTAGTGATGTGGTCTCATGAAAAAGTTAATGTTGACACCATAGGCGTCGATTACGGGGGGGACGGGTGGGACATGTCCCCCCCACTATTTGAAATACGAATTTTGTCCCCACCAGTTTTAAAAATGTGTAAAAAAAAAAAAAAAATTAAAATCCCCACATACTCAACCGAAATCGTCGAGTCTAAAATCATGCGATAGGCGCGCTCGAAGACATCATTTATTAGATAGGCCTACCTAATAAACCGTTGGAACACGCAAGACCGGAAACCATGGCAACGCCGGTAAACAAACCCCGACTCCCGAGAAGCCCAATCCCTATGAGATCCCTGCCCTACGGCCATCCGGAGGCACACAGAGCTTTTGGTCGTGATATTATGTATACAATTATATTATATTATATACTATTATATATAGAGCTCCGAGAGCCGCAAACGGCAACAATCACTTTCTCCTCCATGCTGCAGTACACCCCGGACTGCACTGCGCTGAGTTTGACGGTTGAACGCTGATTGGCTGTTACGTTACACATGTCACTCAGTGGCCACGCTGTTGAACGCTGATTGGCTGTCATCACGCGAAATTCGTGTCAAAGTTGAAAATTTTAGCGCCACAAATCCTCGTGAACGCGCTTGCCTGTGCACGGCGAAAGTGTGGCGCGACAAATCAAAAATATTCGCCCGATACGCGTCTATACGTTCACTTTGTATGGGATCTTGTCGTCCCGTTGCGTTTGGTGTGAACGCACTGGCGAAGTTTCAAGACAGACAGCCAAAATTGTCATTTTTATACAGAAAATAGCCGGTCCTTTTGCTTCCTATAAAAAGCATGATTGTGACGCTGGATAATAGCGATATGGATACGTCATCTAGCCTGCATGTGGAGGGCCACATAAGGTAAGAAATTGGTTTACGTAAACTTTGCTGCAGGTTCTGTTTGCTCGTGAATCGTGATGACCTGGCCAAAGGTTACCAACGGTCCCAAGCGATTGTGATCTGATTCTGGTTGGTGCTCCAGTTAGTATGCATTGTAGGCCTATATATAGATTGCAGCTAGTAGCAGCTACACACGGTGCGATTGCTATGCCAATGTGGTTATAGTTGGTTTTGTCTGATTGAGATATGTGACGACTTGGAGCCTGGTAGGCCTATCCTGACATAAATATGTTCTCGCATAACCTGTGTGATTATCCTAAACTGAAGGGGATTTTATTTGCGGACAATTTTCTTATGATGTTGTAACGAGTGAAGTCTACATTGGTCCTTCGCAAGTGTTTACTGGTGGTCAGGATTTGGCAGATGCAATTCTCCTCTCGGTGCTTGTATTTCTTCTTTTTTTAATGCAGCATAACATATGCTACCAGCAGCCCTTGCTCGTCTTCAAAAGGCTGATGCTCAGTACCTCGTTTCATTTCGTACCCCCTTTACAGTCTGGCATTGTTTGTCTGGTAAACTCTGTTGATGTCAAGATAAGTGTTAAATTGCCAACACTGTTTTTTGTCCTGTGTGTATTAGTATTAGGCCTACATATCCCGAGCCAATACCCTGGTGTTTCCAACGCTGTTTTGCAAAACAAGCCAAAACACAAACTGTGGTTTTCAACTTTTATTGTTCGAATAGGATCTTCATAGGGCTGGCCCGAATGCCATTTTTCAGGCTTCGAATAGGCCTACTCGTTGGTTTTTCCGAGCGAATATTCGAATACTCGTTCCAGAAAAAAACACCATCAAAAACAACATTAATAACCCTTATATACTCCCTGGAAGCGATTTTGACAGTATCTGCATATTTTGTTGAAGATTTAATATCTTTTGAACGTTAATTAGTAGGCCTAAGTAGGTTGAAGTTCCTTAGTTTTTCCCCGTGAAAGCGAACAGCCTTTGCTCCGTTCGAAATCAGCTGTTCTCTGTAATCTCAGCCCTTACGGGAGCTTTTCAATTCATCCTGGAACGTGCATCTTTTCAGGGAATTTGTACAATAAATCCATATCAAATACCGAATATTGATTGTCTTATGTGTCCATATTATATCCATTATATTGACCGGGTATTCCCAAGACGCTCACGCTCTGCAGCAAGCCAGTCACAGCTTGGCGCGGCGCTGTACAGCGAACGTAAACAAACAACTAAGCTAAGGTTTTAAGTATTACTTTTCCTCCAGAGATCCCGCTAATGTTGTGTTATAAAGTAAAGGGAAACAAGATATCTATTCTTCCTCCACCTCTCTCGCTTCTCTGCTTGGTGTCGCTGACTCTTATAGTTTGCCTCCCTCGCTCTGGTAAAGTCACCTACGTGGAAAAAAGCTCTGAATACTGATTTAAGCTTCAAATACTAATTTTCCGAACCAGTATTCGAATATTCGAATAATTTCAACATCTGACAATGCACTGTAGAGCATATTGTAATGCAGCGTTGAATGGATGAATAGCTTATATAAGGGTACCCAGCACTTTTCAGACCACACTCAAGCTTATGGTTATTGTCCCCACCACTTCTAAAAACAAACTGACGCCCTTGGTTGACACGCACACACAAACACACACACACACACACACACACACACACACACACACACACACACACACACACACACACACACACACACACACACACACACACACACACACATACACTTTTGCTGTTGTGAAAGCTGTGATGGAAACTTGAAGACCAACACTATTCTCATTTCAGTCCATACTAATTTTATTTAAAGTAAAATATTTACAAGTCAGGGCAACATGTTTGTGTTCGGCTGTATGGCTCTGTTGGGGGAAACTGGAATAGATCTCAGGATCTTCATTTCCTCTTTTGCACCGCTGCGTCTCCAGATACGTTGAGTCTTGTAATCTGTGGTCTGTATGTGTATGTGTGTATGTGTATGTGTGTGTGTGTGTGTGTGTGTGTGTGTGTGTGTGTGTGTGTGTGTGTGTGTGTGTCTTGTTTTTTTTAGGGTCAGGACGACCCCTGACCCTAGCCCCCCAAAGGGCAGGGAAACCCCCCCTAATATCAGGGAACCTGGAGAAGGAACCCAGAAGAGGGATCCCTCTCCAGGGATGGTAGGAGTGCAATAGGAGACGTAATAATGTGCAGACGTAATGGTATCATAACGAGTGTTATATGAGAGATATCATATATACATCGCTATATCTTGTCTTTATAGTCCAACACTTAAAAGCTGTTGCTTTAGTTATTTCACGATTTTGTTTATATGTACTTAAAGGATTCATTAAGTACAGAGAGAGAGAGAGAGAGAGAGAGAGAGAGAGAGAGAGAGAGAGAGAGAGAGAGAGAGAGAGAGAGAGAGAGAGAGAGAGAGAGAGAGAGAGAGAGAGAGAGAGAGAGAGAGAGAGAGAGAGAGAGAGAGAGAGAGAGAGCAACATTGTGTGAGAGAGAGAGGGAGAGGGATACATAGAGAGAGCATTTCAGGATCTCATACAGGAGTTTCTGGCTGCCCTTCATGTCTTTCTGTCCTTCATCGATACTGGTATCAATCTGCTCTCAGAAGAACCACCAACCTCCAGGAAAGATAAACTCCTCCTCCTCTACCAGAGTGGTGTGCACAAGGCCTTACAGAGTAAGAATGAACACCTGGACTCGTTCCTCCGGACCTCCTGAGCCTGACTGAAGTACAGTTCTCCGTGGTTTCCCCGATAAAGAGACTTAAAATGTACGAACCCAACAAATCGGAGACTGCTTATTGTAGAAGACAATTGGGATCGCGTTTCTCTTTCACGGCGCAGAAGAGAAGAGAGAGGAGAGGAGAGGGAGAGAGAGGGGAGAAGGGAGAGAGAGAGAGAGAGAGAGAGAGAGAGAGAGAGAGAGAGAGAGAGAGAGAGAGAGAGAGAGAGAGAGAGAGAGAGAGAGAGAGAGAGAGAGAGAGAGAGAGAGAGAGAGAGAGAGAGAGAGAGAGAGAGAGAGAGAGAGAATAATTTCAACATCTGACAATGCACTGTAGAGCATATTGTAATGCAGCGTTGAATGGATGAATAGCTTATATAAGGGTACCCAGCACTTTTCAGACCACACTCAAGCTTATGGTTATTGTCCCCACCACTTCTAAAAACAAACTGACGCCCTTGGTTGACACGCACACACAAACACACACACACACACACACACACACACACACACACACACACACACACACACACACACACACACACACACACACACACACACACACATACACTTTTGCTGTTGTGAAAGCTGTGATGGAAACTTGAAGACCAACACTATTCTCATTTCAGTCCATACTAATTTCACACTCAACCTCACCCTCACCCTGACCCTCCCCCTCCCCCTGACCCTCCCCCTCACCCTCCCCCTCCCCCTGACCCTCCCCCTCACCCTCCCCCTCCCCCTGACCCTCCCCCTCACCCTCCCCCTCCCCCTGACCCTCCCCCTCCCACTGCTACAGCCTACCTCTCCACAAATGGACAAAGAACATTAGCATTTTTTCTCCTCTGTTACAGTATCTGTCTCATTACTTTTATTTTATGATTTACAACCCCCCTTTGTATTATATTTCCCCCTATTCCCTCCCTCCTGATTTTACTGGTTATTATTTTCAGTATCTGGTGTCCAATGGCAATATATAACTAAACCCGATTATAGTTTGTTTTGCATTGCATCTCTCTTCTGTTTAATTCTTTCTTTACCTCCTAAACCCCCCTCCCTCTATCTTACCCCCCCCCTCCCTCCCTCTTTCTTACCCCCCCCCCTCCCTCTATCTTACCCCCCCCCCCTCTATCTTACCCCCCCTCCCTCCCTCTATCTTACCCCCCCTCCCTCCCTCTATCTTACCCCCCCTCCCTCCCTCTTTCTTACCCCCCCTCCCTCCCTCTTTCTTACCCCCCCTCCCTCCCTCTATCTTACCCCCCCTCCCTCCCTCTATCTTACCCCCCCTCCCTCCCTCTTTCTTACCCCCCCTCCCTCCCTCTATCTTACCCCCCCTCCCTCCCTCTATCTTACCCCCCCTCCCTCCCTCTTTCTTACCCCCCCTCCCTCCCTCTATCTTACCCCCCCTCCCTCCCTCTTTCTTACCCCCCCTCCCTCCCTCTATCTTACCCCCCCTCCCTCCCTCTATCTTACCCCCCCTCCCTCCCTCTTTCTTACCCCCCCTCCCTCCCTCTATCTTCCCCCCCCTCCCTCCCTCTATCTTACCCCCCCTCCCTCCCTCTTTCTTACCCCCCCTCCCTCCCTCTTTCTTCCCCCCCCTCCCTCTATCTTACCCCCCCTCCCTCCCTCTATCTTACCCCCCCTCCCTCCCTCTATCTTACCCCCCCTCCCTCCCTCTTTCTTACCCCCCCTCCCTCCCTCTTTCTTACCCCCCCTCCCTCCCTCTTTCTTACCCCCCCTCCCTCCCTCTATCTTACCCCCCCTCCCTCCCTCTTTCTTACCCCCCCCACTTCCTCCCTCTATCTTACCCCCCCTCCCTCATCTCTTTTGAATTAATCAAGTGTGGCCCTTTCTCTATTCCTTAATGAATGCACTCCCATCAAACCATGGATAACTCTTACCATAATGGCTTCAGAGTGTTGGCTTCAGGCCACGCCACACCACGTAGGCCTCCTCTACTAGCTGTTAACCCTGTAGAAAGAAACACAACAAGCAATTTAGATCTGAGTTCAATAAAAGTTTGCCTCAAATTATTACAAGCTATTCATCACACAGAGATTATTGAAGACGCAACCACAAGAGGCTCCCCTTCAACAGGGATGGCTCAAAAGGTAGCTCACCTGACTTCATTCATCAAGCCAGCTGCTCCAAACGACACGGTCCTAAATAAAATAAAAGATAACACTACGAAGTGGATGAAGCAGAACCTGACTGCTCTAAAGAACACTATGCTGGGATCCTACTGGACCTCAGCACTGGTTTAGGGCCTTTCAACAATGAGGCTTATGACAGAGCCCTCAGGCGGGCCCACCAGGCTACGGCAGGCCACTGACTTCCTCCTCCATCACCACACTACACTCCCTGGTCACAGATATCCTCCTCCATATTCTGATCCAGCCCCCATCATGTAATCATCCTCCTCCTCCCCCAGCCTGGCCCTGGACTGCCC
Organism: Gadus morhua; assembly: GCF_902167405.1. Lineage (NCBI taxonomy): Eukaryota > Metazoa > Chordata > Actinopteri > Gadiformes > Gadidae > Gadus > Gadus morhua. The sequence continues at coordinate 28,629,128 of NC_044062.1, forward strand.
AGCCTGTGCTCTTCCTCCCCTCTCTCCTCCTCCTCCTCCCCCTCCTCCTCCCCTCCTCTCCTCCCCTCTCCTCCTCCTCCTCCTCCTCCTCCTCCTCCTCCTCCTCCTCCTCCTCCTCCTCCTCCTCCTCCTCCTCCTCCAGCACTCTGCCCCTCAGTAAGTGTAGCAGCCACTAGTCATCCTGGCAATACTGCGGTTCTTTGTAGCTTAAATACTAAAGCCGTCATACTGACTTTTAATGATTTTTAATATAGCCCAGTCTTATTCTGTATGGTATGGAATTTAATTTAATTGAAAATGTTTTTATTTCAAACAAGTCTGCGTGCGTGCGTGCACGTATTGTGTGTGTGTGTGTGTGTGTGTGTGTGTGTGTGTGTGTGTGTGTGTGTGTGTGTGTGTGTGTGTGTGTGTGTGTGTGTGTGTGTGTGTGTGTGTGTGTGTGTGTGTGTGTGTCTCATTCATGCTGTATTGTTTACCGGTCCTCCTCCAGCTGGCAGTGGGTTTAATCCTCCCTCTCATATTAAACCATATCAGTCCCGGCCCTCTGCCCCCAGCGCCCTGCAGAACCACGCTCCTCTGACTCACCCAGACCACGGCCCTCTGCCCCCAGCGCCCTCCAGAACCACGCTCCTCTGACTCACCCAGACCACGGCCCTCTGCCCCCAGCGCCCTCCAGAACCATGCTCCTCTGACTCACCCAGACCACGGCCCTCTGCCCCCAGCGCCCTCCAGAACCACGCTCCTCTGACTCACCCAGACCACGGCCCTCTGCCCCCAGCGCCCTCCAGAACCACGCTCCTCTGACTCACCCAGACCACGGCCCTCTGCCCCCAGCGCCCTCCAGAACCACGCTCCTCTGACTCACCCAGACCACGGCCCTCTGCCCCCAGCGCCCTCCAGAACCACGCTCCTCTGACTCACCCAGACCACGGCCCTTTGCCCCCAGCGCCCTCCAGAACCACGCTCCTCTGACTCACCCAGACCACGGCCCTCTGCCCCCAGCTCCCTCCAGAACCACGCTCCTCTGACTCACCCAGACCACGGCCCGGCTCCACGGCCGCGGGGTTAGTGGAGTCCTGAAGGGGTTCCCCAGTGTCTCCTAGGACCTAGCACCCTGCTCCCTAGAGGAGTCTCGTAGCACCCTGCTCCCTAGAGGAGTCTCCTAGCACCCTGCTCCCTAGAGGAGTCTCCTAGCACCCTGTTCCCTAGAGGAGTCTCCTAGGACCCAGCACCCTGCTCCCTAGAGGAGTCTCCTAGGACCCTGCACCCTGCTCCCGAGAGGAGTCTCCTAGGACCCTGCTCTCTAGAGGAGTCTCCTAGGACCCAGCAGCCTGCTCCCTAGAGGAGTCTCCTAGGACCCAGCACCCTGTTCCCTAGAGGAGTCTCCTAGGACCCTGCTCCCTAGAGGAGTCTCCTAGCACCCAGCACCCTGTTCCCTAGAGGAGTCTCCTAGGACCCTGCTCCCTAGAGGAGTCTCCTAGGACCCAGCACCCTGTTCCCTAGAGGAGTCTCCTAGGACCCTGTTCCCTAGAGGAGTCTCCTAGGACCCTGTTCCCTAGAGGAGTCTCCTAGCACCCTGTTCCCTAGAGGAGTCTCCTAGGACCCTGCTCCCTAGAGGAGTCTCCTAGGACCCAGCACCCTGTTCCCTAGAGGAGTCTCCTAGGACCCTGTTCCCTAGAGGAGTCTCCTAGCACCCTGTTCCCTAGGGGAGTCTCCTAGGACCCTGATCCCTAGAGGAGTCTCCTAGGACCCTGTTCCCTAGAGGAGTCTCCTAGCACCCTGTTCCCTAGGGGAGTCTCCTAGGACCCTGATCCCTAGATGAGTCTCCTAGCACCCAGCAGCCTTCCCTGTAACCAGTGGTTATCTCATTACATTATATTCATATAACATAGTTTAGACTGCATTGTTCTTTGATAACAGAGTGAGGTCTCTCACCAGCACGTCCCTCCTTCCATTAACTCAGAAGGAACCAGAATGATTTGAGGAGGGAGGGTCGACGGTGAAAGTGCAGGGGGCGGGGCCTGAGGCACAGCCGGACCTGTCCGTCAAGGACAGAAGTGGTGCGATTGGAGCTTCTGCAGCGGGTCACGCCAAGGCGGTCCCCACAGTGAGACCCCTGGTTCTCTGTTACCAGAGAACCATGGGTCACGCCAAGGGGACCCCCACAGTGAGACACCTCACTCTGTTACCAGAGAACCAGGGGTCACGTCAAGGCGGTCCCCACAGTGAGACACCTCACTCTGTTACCAGAGAACCAGGGGTCACGCCAAGGCGGTCCCCACAGTGAGACACCTCACTCTGTTACCAGAGAACCAGGGGTCACGCCAAGGCGGTCCCCACAGTGAGACACCTCACTCTGTTACCAGAGAACCAGGGGTCACGTCAAGGGGACCCCCACAGTGAGACACCTCACTCTGTTATCAGAGAACCAGGGGTCACGCCAAGGGGACCCCCACAGTGAGACACCTCACTCTGTTACCAGAGAACCAGGGGTCACGCCAAGGGGACCCCCACAGTGAGACACCTCACTCTGTTACCAGAGAACCAGGGGTCACGCAAAGGCGGTCCCCACAGTGAGACACCTCACTCTGTTACCAGAGAACCAGGGGTCACGCCAAGGCGGTCCCCACAGTGAGACACCTCACTCTGTTACCAGAGAACCAGGGGTCACGCCAAGGGGACCCCCACAGTGAGACACCTCACTCTGTTACCAGAGAACCAGGGGTCACGCCAAGGCGGTCCCCACAGTGAGACACCTCACTCTGTTACCAGAGAACCAGGGGTCACGCCAAGGCGGTCCCCACAGTGAGACACCTCACTCTGTTACCAGAGAACCAGGGGTCACGCCAAGGCGGTCCCCACAGTGAGACACCTCACTCTGTTATCAGAGAACCAGGGGTCACGCCAAGGGGACCCCCACAGTGAGACACCTCACTCTGTTACCAGAGAACCAGGGGTCACGCCAAGGGGACCCCCACAGTGAGACACCTCACTCTGTTACCAGAGAACCAGGGGTCACGCCAAGGGGACCCCCACAGTGAGACACCTCACTCTGTTATCAGAGAACCAAGGGTCACGTCAAGGCGGTCCCCACAGTGAGACACCTCACTCTGTTACCAGAGAACCAGGGGTCACGCCAAGGCGGTCCCCACAGTGAGACACCTCACTCTGTTACCAGAGAACCAGGGGTCACGCCAAGGCGGTCCCCACAGTGAGACACCTCACTCTGTTACCAGAGAACCAGGGGTCACGTCAAGTAACCCAAAGGTAACACCGTCTGAAGGCTTTCCTATAGGTTCACTGAAGGAAAGCCTATGGTGACCCCTATAGGAGAGCTATGGAAGGACCTCAACCTCCCCATAAACAGCCTCATCCCCCTGGACTCACTCTGTCCACGATAATTACAGTGTTTCACACTCTAATTATCTTTAATTTATCTGTTTATGGAATATGCTGTAATTTTTCATAATATCACACATTTGACTTTTTATGGCATAATAACTGACATGTATATATACATTTTGTGTTCAATCTTTTCTACTTATATTATAAACCTGACCTTTTTAGAGAGAGAGAGAGAGAGAGAGAGAGAGAGAGAGAGAGAGAGAGAGAGAGAGAGAGAGAGAGAGAGAGAGAGAGAGAGAGAGAGAGAGAGAGAGAGAGAGAGAGAGAGAGAGAGAGAGAGAGAGAGAGAGAGAGACTCATTCACCGCGTCTCTCCCCTCTGATCGTGAATACGAGTTTCTAGTTGTTACGTTAATCTCACCCCACCCTGGAACGCTTATTTTGTTGCGTCTACAGACTAGACCCCTCGGTCATCCATCGACAGACGGAGGTAGTGTGAATGCGCCCTGGCCTGAATACGCGCGGACCATGGACCTCTAAAGACCGTTTGGAATGCGCCCGGACCGTTTTGAGTACACCATCCGGGTCCTTTCAGTGCACTGCTTTCCCCCCGATCGTAATTGGAACGCCCTAATCAAACTAAGTATAGTAAGTATGGGAAGTATGGATATCGGAATACGTTTAACAGTCTATTTATTGGTAAACTGACATTTGTTTTCTGTAAAGGACGTATGAAGCGATGCATCAGTGACGGAGTGTCTCTACCTGCTGTTTGAACCATCAAGTGTCTCTTTGTATTTGAGCTTCTAGACAGCGCAGCTATCTGTCTGTCGTTCATATTTTATTAAAGAGATGATTCTTCATCTCTGAGGGAAGTCATGGAGCAGCAGCCTCTAAGAGGTTAGTCTGACAGGACTGTAAACTGGGAGGGGAACGGGACCAACTGTTCACAACAGCGTACTTTAACTCTGATTTAGTGGGACGGTTTTTATTTCACACTTTATTGCAGCAGGAAGAAGACTAAGGTACGGTCGTCAACACTGACCTGTGATATAATAATCATATGTGAAGATTGAACTTGTCTATCATCATATATCAGCAGGTTGATCTATCTAAGGTCACAGTCATTAGTTTGCAGTGTCGCAGCACGCAGTCTCCTTCACCCTCACCGTAGTGTTTGTTGCCCGCCCCCAAATCATTTCCGTGTTCTTGTTGCATCTCTGTCAGAGCGAATGATGGTAAAACCATCCAGGTGAAAGTTTGTATCCTCAGTGACATCCTCAGTGCAGTCAACATCCGAAGAAACAAAACGTGAAAGAAGGGTTAAAACTTCACGGTAAAACACAAACACGCAAACGCGTGTGTGTCGTGTCAGGAGTCGCTCCCAATACTGGTATATCATCAAATATCAGTAGGTTGATTTATCTACTGTAACACGGTTAAAGAGGATATTATATATGTTATGTATAGGACTACAAATGTGAAGGACCTTGAACCCTATCAGTGTAAGATTGTAAGTTAGCCGGTCTTACTGCTGGAGCTCAACATTTTACTCTTTTACTATTCACCATTCAGATGCTTTTATCCAAAGGGACCCAGGGTAAATCAAGATGTACAAATATGTATTATTCACCTGATTTAAGTGTTCTTGTGTGACTTTAAGGGGTACTTGGTGTAGAATGTAGGCATGCTGTTTTTATTCTTGATATGATTATTATTATTATTAGTCTGGATGAGGGCCATCTTGGTTAATGAAGGTTTTAAATGTATAATATTAAATATTTGGTATGGTCTTGTTCTGTGGGCCTGTCCTCACAGATCTGGTTGTGATGTCAGCCGGCACGAGGAAGCCCATTCATGGTCATGCTTTCAGAGCGGTGGGATTTCTTGATCTTCAGGTTCCTCTGCAGACGTACCCAGGGAGGTCTTCATCAGTAGAGGGGGACGAAGGTGTGGAAGGTTCAGCTCCACAGCATCACTGATTGACAGCTCATTGAGGAGGCTCTGTGATTGGCTGGCCTCCAGACTGGGTGTGTGTTATGGAGGTCAGAACCAGAGGTAAAGCCTCCTGGAGCAGGACAGTGTGTTGAGGTGCTGGCTCTGAGTGGCCCACCAGGTCTCCCCTCCTCTGAAGGAGAGGGGCTATGATCTGCAGCTAGGAAAGACCGCCCTGCCTCTGGTCCACAGAGGCAACAGCCCCCTGAGGCCGGCAACATGCAGCTCATATAAAAGCAGAGAACAAACCAACGCTGAACGGCCGTAGGAACAATATGGAGCTGGGTAGGGGCCCAAGAGTCTGTTTTATTAATGACTAACTCTCCAAAGGGACCTAGTAGGGGCCCCTGTGGGTCTGTGTATTAATGACTAACTCTCCAAAGGGACCCAGTAGGGGCCCATGAGTCTGTGTATTAATGACTAACTCTTCAGGGGGCCCAGTAGGGGCCCTTATGAGTCTGTGTATTAATGACTAACTCTCCAGGGGGCCCAGTAGGGGCCCTTATGAGTCTGTGTATTAATGACTAACTCTCCAGGGGGCCCAGTGGGGGCCCCTATGAGTCTCTGTATTATTGACTAACTCTTCAGGGGGCCAAGTAGGGGCCCTTATGAGTCTGTGTATTAATGACTAACTCTTCAGGGGGCCCAGTGGGGGCCCCTATGAGTCTGTGTATTAATGACTAACTCTTCAGGGGGCCCAGTGGGGGCCCCTATGAGTCTGTGTATTAATGACTAACTCTTCAGGGACCCCTATGAGTCTGTGTATTAATGACTAACTCTTCAGGGGGCCCAGTGGGGGCCCTTATGAGTCTGTGTATTAATGACTAACTCTCCAGGGGCCCCTATGAGTCTGTGTATTAATGAATAACTCTTCAGGGGGCCCAGTGGGGGCCCCTATGAGTCTCTGTATTAATGACTAACTCTTCAGGGGGCCCAGTGGGGGCCCATGAGTCTGTGTATTAATGACTAACTCTTCAGGGGGCCCAGTAGGGGCCCTTATGAGTCTGTGTATTAATGACTAACTCTTCAGGGGCCCCTATGAGTCTGTGTATTAATGACTAACTCTTCAGGGGGCCCAGTGGGGGCCCTTATGAGTCTGTGTATTAATGACTAACTCTTCAGGGGGCCCAGTAGGGGCCCTTATGAGTCTGTGTATTAATGACTAACTCTTCAGGGGCCCTTATGAGTCTGTATTAATGATTAACTCTCCAAAGGGACCGGTGTGTGTGTGTGTGTGTGTGTGTGTGTGTGTGTGTGTGTGTGTGTGTGTGTGTGTGTGTGTGTGTGTGTGTGTGTGTGTGTGTGTGTGTGTGTGTGTGTGTGTGGTTGTGCGTGTGTGTGGTTGTGTGTGTGTGTGTGTGTGTAGGGCATGTATATTTCCAGACATGATAGAATTGTTGATTTACTGGTTAAGAACATGCTTTTATATACCCCACCTTCCTCCGTTAAAGTATATACCCATTCAAGGGTTTCATCTGACATGTTCACTCTGTGCAATAACGAAGTTGACTATTTTTCAAATGTGACAGCCAATACACCAGATGTTATTGTTGTTGATGAGGTAAACAGAGAAGTCACCATCTTAGAAGTAAGCTGTACGTTTGACTATAGTCTGGAGGAGGCATTCCTTGCCAAGGTTACAAAATACCAACTTCTCAGAAATGAGATTGCACAACTGGGGTACACCTGCAAACTACTTGTGTTTATATTTGGAAGCCTTGGCCATGTCCACAGACTCGTCATAAGGGGTTTGCGGATGGCTGGAATTCCGAAGCCAAAAGCTAAAGCACTTGCAAAATTCTGCTCCATATCTGTATTAATAGGCAGCCGCCACATATGGAGGAGACGCTGCTTCCTGTATCCATAGACAGATCAGAAATGTCAAAGAGATTCTGGGCTTGATGAGTGCATCTACCAGTGTTTGTGTTCAAGATTTGTTATTGTAAAATGTGAACATAAATAAATGACTAAAATGTGTGTGTGTGTGTGTGTGTGTGTGTGTGTGTGTGTGTGTGTGTGTGTGTGTGTGTGTGTGTGTGTGTGTGTGTGTGTGTGTGTGTGTGTGTGTGTGTGTGTGTGTGTGTGGTGGATTTGTGGTTGTGTACTATCCGATGGATGAACACAATCTAGGATCACCCTTTCAATTCCTATGGCGGTCACTTTTGACCGGGAACATCACAGGTGTTACAAAGTTGACTAAACAACTTAAAATTACATGAAAGTAGTGATCAGCAATTGTATTTGTTCAAATGCCTAGTGTGGAGGATATCATAAGCCCTCGAGACAAATAAATGTAAAACACAATATTTATGATTGATCGAAGTGGAAATCGGTCAGATTTGACCCGAACATGACAGGAAGGTTAAAGGTGTTTAAAGAGAGTTCTTTCTTACCTAATGTTATGGTCTAAAATGTTTAAATTGCAGAGTATTCTTGATTGCAATGAGAATCTATTTTTTCCTACAAAGTTGAATACAGTCAAATTAAAAGTAACCTATGGCTGCAGTTAATCATTGTGTTGGCACTTTATTATTTTCCTCCATACAAACCTAGTCACTAGTCCATATCTGAGTAAACTACTGGCCTAGAGGGTTACCGAAACACACACACACACACACACACACACACACACACACACACACACACGCACACACACGCACACACACGCACACACACACAGACACGCACACACGCACACACACACACACGCACACACACACACACACACACAGACACACACACACAGACACACACAGACACGCACACACACACACACACACACACACACACACACACACACACACACACACACACACACACACACACACACACACACAGACACACACACACACACACACACACACACACACACACACACACAACCACACACACTCTCTCAGAATATAGTGAGGAGGAGTGCAAACACACAGTAAGTGACTACATTAAGTTCCAGGACGTACAACGTACAATAAGTGCGTACAACGTACAATAAGTGCGTGGCAGTGTACCAGCAGTGTTGGGAAAGTTCACTTTCTACATGAACTAGTTCAAAGTTCAGTTCACAAATTTTAAAATGAACTAGTTCAGTTCAACGTTCATAATTCAACATTTTGAACTAAGTTCACAGTTCCAAAGAATTAACTAGTTCATAGTTCTTTTTTTCAATATGTTGCTGTGAGCTATTCGTTTTTTCCGGTATTTTGAACATTGAGCCCGCTTTGTGGTTTGTCTAGGATGAAATAGAGTGGTTGAATCAAGTATCGTAGCGAAATACAGTTTCTATCGTGTTTTATTGCACATTTAGCGCATTTTTGTAAATCCCATTGATTTCTGTTGGAAGGCTCATTGCTTGTTGGCCGGAAACGTAAAGGCGGGGGGTTCACGTTTGGTTGTAGTCTTTTTGCTCGGTTCTATCCCTACTGTTGAGACAGAGAACCGAGTGAAAAGACTACAACCAAACGTAAACAGCCCCCTTTTCCGTTTCCGGCCAACAAGCAATGAGGCATTCTAGTCCGCCAACCCAGTCGCCAAGAAAAAACTTCTACGCTGTACGTTTCCATGAACACTGGATACGTAGCATTTCAACGTAAAAAATAGCGTGTTATACCTACAGTATCCACGCGTGCCGCTGTGGAGGCGGGTTTCTGGGTTTGGGTTTCACGGCTTTCGCGGCAAATTGTGGACACGATTGTTTAGGGGGGGGGGGAGGTAGACTGTTGTTGACCGGGGAGGGGGGGGGGGGGGGGGGGAGACACGTTTGTTGAGGGGGGGGGGGACGACACGTTTGTTGAGGGGGGGGGGGGGGGGGGAGACACGTTTGTAGGGGGGGGCACGCTCGACAACGAGAGTTGGTTTTTATTGAACGCTCGACAACGAGAGTTGGTTTTTATTGAACGAGACTTCAACACGGAACAGCTGCACGAAACGATGGTCACGTCACTCTCGGTGACGGTGTCGACAACAATGAACACACGAACAATGTTAATAGAACAACACACAACCACATAACATCCCGAACCCATTAACCCCACTTAATCCTAACAACAAAACAAGTTAACCAAAGCCCCATTTGTCAACTGAGAACCCCAATTCCCAGAATCCCCCGCGGCTCCGGAACACGGCGTAGCTTATATTAATCTTTATTATCTTAATGGGAAATGCAATATTTTAGGACAGATACACCATTAAACGCGTTTCTAATGACATTTCTAGCGAGAAATGTACATTTTCCTTACATAATCTTCAGTCAGTGAATGTGTATGATCTTTATTAATCTTTATTATCTGAATAGGAAATGCAATATTTTAGGACCGATTCACCGTTAAACGTGTTTCTAATAACATTTCTAGCGAGAAATATACTTTTTACTTGCATAATCTTCAGTCAGTGATTGTGTCTGATCTTTAGTTTTATAGTTATTAGGATTTGATCGGCTCGCTCGCATGTTTCAACGACGTCAGGTTGTTAGGAATAGGGACGCTGCTTTCGCCAAACTAGCAGCTCACGTGCTTCCTGCGTTTGTGTTATTAAACTGTTACTTTATGTAACTTTTAATGATATCATCTTGTTAGAAACACGTATATCTGAGAGCCAACCCAGTCGCCAAAAGCATACGTTGACAGTGTACGTCAAGGGGCTTTTGTTAACTTGTTTTGTTGTTAGGATTAAGTGGGGTTAATGGGTTCGGGATGTTATGTGGTTGTGTGTTGTGTGACGGCCTCCTGCCTGTGGATGTGTGTATGCGTGTATGGTGGCCTCTGCTTTGTCAAGCTGCAGGTGATGAGCTGGTGGGTGTGGCCAATTCCCAAACCTGTGTTAAGCTGGTCCTTCCTCCTGCCTCAGTCTCTTCCTGACATCGCCTGGCTCCGGAGGGAGAGCGGTGTGCCGCTCCGCCGCAGCCCCTCGTTTTCTATTGTGTTCTCTTTGTTTGCTTTGCCGTCATTTTGGTCCCTTGTGTTAGGGAAATAAATTATCCTTTTGTTACTTTTACCTACGCAGTTCCTTTTATTTGTCCGACCATGAGCCGGGTCGTGACAAATGTGGGGGCTCGTCTCGTTGTCCGTGTGCGCTAGTAAGCCAGAGTTGTGAATGAACTCACGGGAATTTGTGAATGGAACCGTTTTGGCGTTTCGCGTTAAAAGTGGAGACGTTTGAGGATTTGTCCGAGTTAATTGTGTTGGAGCAGTTCAAAAATTCCATACCTGAAAACATTGCACAACACATTAACGATCTCAAGGTAAGACGTGTGTCTGAAGCTGCTTCAGTGGCAGATGACTATGTGTTGACGCATAAACGCTCTTTTGGTGAGTGGCGCGCGCATAGTGGCAGCCGTGGTGGACCGTTTGCAGAGCGTGCTGAGGCAGCTCTGGGGAGTTATGTTGGTCGTTCAGGTAAATCCGACGCCAGGGAACGTAACTCGAGGGGTTTTGAAAAAACCTGCAGTTATTGTCTTAAAAGAGGTCATTTCAGAGCTGATTGTTACGCACTTAAACCCAGGGTTCCCCAGGGGGGTCCCATGGCGCAGCCAAAAGGTGCTTGCTGCGCTGTCTCGTTGCCTCGCGCACCAGCGGTGAGTGAGGTGGGTGTGCCAGCTCGGGGTGAATCCGTGTCTGTGGGGTTGGCGTCTTTTCTGCCGTTCATTTCTGGTGGCCATGTTTCTCTGGTGGGGGGCAGGTTGAAGGTGCCAGTTAATATACTGCGCGACACAGCGGCCTTTGATTCCTTCATTCAGGCTTCTGTGTTGCCTTTTTCTGCTGAGACTCACACAGGTTGTTGGGTGCCTGTTGTAGGTATGGAAATGAATGTTTTGCAAGTCCCTCTGCACAAAATCACATTACACTCTGATCTCTTCCAAGGCGAGATAGCTGTGGGTGTGAGGCCGGCGCTGCCTGTTGAGGGGGTCACTCTGATCCTAGGTAACGGTGCTGCAGGTGAGCTTGTGTGGGGTGATGTGGCCCCGTCTCCAGTGGTTTCCTCAGTTCCCCTGGTGAGGAAGCAGCCTGATGAGGATGAAATAAGTTTCCCCGAAGTGTTCACAGCGTGTGCGGTGACGCGGTCTATGTCCCAACATTCTCCACCAGAGCCGCCTGAGTGTGGCGTGGGTGATGGTGAGGCAGTAGATGGGTTGTGTTTCTCCCTGTCTGATGTTTCCCTTTCAGTTACGCAGGAAGAGTTGGAGAGTGAGCAGCGAGCCGACGCGTCCCTGAAGGGACTGTTTGACATGGTGTTGCCTGCGTCGGAGGTAAAGAACGACTCTCACTGTTACTTTCTGTTGAAGGGATTGCTCATGAGAAAATGGGTGCCTCACGGGGACGATTTTGTAGGGGATCCCGTCCTCCAGATTGTCCTGCCTTCGAAGCTCCGGGAGACGGTGCTTCGCCGGGCCCATGATGACTCGGGTCACTGGGGGGTGAGAAAAACATACAACCGAGTGCTGAAACACTTTTTTTTGGCCTAAATTAAAGAGGGATGTGTCTGAGTATGTGAAAACCTGTCATACCTGTCAACTTGCGGGGAAGCCAAATCAGGTGATTAAACCAGCTCCTCTGTTTCCGATTCCGGCTGTGGGTCAGCCATTTGAACACCTTATTATAGACTGTGTGGGTCCGTTGCCACGTTCCAAGTCGGGTGCTGTTTATTTGCTTACTGTCATGTGTCAAACCACCCGTTATCCGGCAGCGTATCCTTTACGCACGATCACAGCGCGTTCTGTGGTGCGCGCCCTGACACAGTTCATTGCTATATTCGGTATCCCGAAGGTGATTCAAACTGACCGCGGATCAAACTTCACCTCTCACCTGTTTTCACAAGTTTTGAAACAGTTGGGGGTTAAACACAATAAAGCATCGGCATATCACGCTCAGAGTCAGGGGGCCCTGGAGCGTTTTCACCAGTCTCTGAAGTTGTTGTTACGTACATATTGTGTGAAACTGGACGGAGACTGGGAGGAGGGGTTGCCCTGGTTACTGTTAGCGGCGAGGGAGGTGTCCCAAGAGAGCACAGGGTTCAGTCCCAACGATTTGGTGTTTGGGCACAATGTGCGCGGCCCTCTGGATCTTTTGTGCGAGCAATGGAAGGATGCTGCTCCACCAGAAAATGTACTTGATTATGTAAATGGGTTCCGTCATAGGTTGTATGCTGCAGGGGTATTGGCAAAGAAAAACTTGGGTACTGCACAGAGTAAGATGAAGACACTGTATGACCGGAGGGCTGAGAAGCGTGTGTTCAGTGAGGGGGACCGGGTCTTGGCGTTACTTCCCATCATTACTTCTCCATTTCAGGCGAAGTATGGAGGTCCCTATGAAATAAAGAAAAAAACGTCTGAACATAACTACATCATTGCTACGCCTGATCGTAGACGGAGTGTCCAGATGTGTCATGTCAACTTATTGAAACCTTACTATGAACGTGTCCCTCCAGGTGAAGCTGTCTCCGCCTCCTCTCTGCCTGCGCGGCCTGTGTGTTCTGTGAGTAGAGTGTCTGTGGTTTACCCTCCACAGTCGGTGCCTGCCGGGGTGGAGGATGGTCTGCCCGACGCTGATGCTGGGGTGCAGCAAGGTCGTTTAAAAAACTCTGAGTCCTTGAACAAATTACATCTTCTGTTGGGCCATCTGTCTGAGTCACAACAAGCCGACCTAGTTGAAGTGATAAGTTCCTTCCCATCTCTGTTTGGTGACACTCCTACTCAAACAAATGTAATTGAACATGATATAGATGTAGGTGATGCACTCCCAATTCGCCAAAGGTTTTACCGCGTTAGTCCTGAAAAACGTGTGTCCCTTGATGCGGAAGTGAAGTATATGTTGGATAATTGTATTGCTGTTCCCTCCTTTTCCAGTTGGGCATCTCCCTGCATTTTAGTGCCGAAGCCAGACAAAACATTCAGGTTCTGCGCTGATTTTCGCAAGCTAAATGCTGTAACGAAACCAGATTCTTTCCCGCTGCCTCGTATGGAGGATTGCGTTGATCAAGTGGGCCACGCCGCATTTGTGAGTAAATTTGACCTGTTGAAAGGATATTGGCAGGTTCCGCTGTCCGAGCGTGCACGTGACCTGTCTGCATTTATTACACCAAATGGTCTCTTCTCGTATAATGTTATGCCTTTTGGTTTAAGAAACGCTCCTGCCACGTTCCAGAGGCTCATGACCAGAGTCTTGGGGGACTTGGAGGGGTGCACTGTGTATTTGGACGACGTGGTGGTGGTTTCAGACTCGTGGCCGTCTCATGTGGAGCGTCTCCGTGCGTTGTTCCTGCGCTTGGCTGAGGCGCGCCTGACCATCAACCTCGCCAAGTGCGAATTTGCACGGGCCACGGTGACGTACCTGGGCCGGGTTGTGGGTCAGGGTAAAGTCCGTCCCGTTGCAGAGAAAATAAGAGCTGTCCAGTTCTATCCTCTGCCCACTACTAAGAAGGAACTGATGAGGTTCCTGGGTTTGGTGGGGTATTACAGGGGGTTTTGCCGTAATTTCTCAGAAGTCGTTGCACCATTAACTGATCTACTTAAAATGCGTGTCCCATTTGTGTGGTCTCCTCTCTGTCAGCAGGCGTTTGAGAGGATAAAGTCTCTGCTGTGTGAAGCACCGGTCCTGGCCGCTCCGAGGTTTGACCGACCTTTTGTGCTTCAAGTCGACGCTAGTCACATCGGAGTAGGTGGCGTTTTGTTGCAAGCCAATGAGTTGGGTTTGGAAAAACCAGTCTGTTTCTTTTCCAAGAAATTTAACTCATATCAATTGAACTATTCAACGATTGAAAAGGAGGCACTGGCCTTAGTTTGGGCTCTGAGAAACTTTGAAGTGTACTTGGGCTCTGGAGCGGTACCCGTAGTGGTGTACACTGACCACAACCCACTTCTGTTTTTGAACTCGCTGCAATGTCCTAACCAGCGTCTGATACGTTGGTCGTTATTTCTACAGTCACATTGGCTTGATATTAGACACATAAAGGGTGCGGAAAACGTCGTAGCCGACGCACTGTCTCGCGTTCCTCAAGATTGAGGTTTGAGCTAAGACTTTATTGCTGTTATGATGTTGTCCTGTTGCGCTCCTGTTCCCTCTTCTGTCATCCTTCCCTCTTAAATTGCTTCCCACTGGTACCAGGTTGCTGAGGTGGGGGTGTGGAAGATGCGCGTAGTGAGCTGTGTGGTTCTCAACAGCAGCTGGTGTTCCTGTCCTCGGATGTGTGTGCCCTTGTGTGTGTGCCTTAAACATCGTAAACTCTATACGTGTAAAAAAAAAAAAAAAAGTAAAACTTCAAAGTAAGTAAAAGGTATATATTTGTGAAAAAAAAAAAATAAATCTTTAAAGTAAGTAGAATGTATATATTTGTGAAGAAAACAAACTTTATAGTAGGTAGAATGTGTAGCCTATATATTTGCAAAGTAAAAAAAAATAATGAGGTTTAATAATGAGGGAGCCATTGTCGAGTTCGGGGTTGGGCCCCGTTTTTCAGGGAGGGGGGTGTGACGGCCTCCTGCCTGTGGATGTGTGTATGCGTGTATGGTGGCCTCTGCTTTGTCAAGCTGCAGGTGATGAGCTGGTGGGTGTGGCCAATTCCCAAACCTGTGTTAAGCTGGTCCTTCCTCCTGCCTCAGTCTCTTCCTGACATCGCCTGGCTCCGGAGGGAGAGCGGTGTGCCGCTCCGCCGCAGCCCCTCGTTTTCTATTGTGTTCTCTTTGTTTGCTTTGCCGTCATTTTGGTCCCTTGTGTTAGGGAAATAAATTATCCTTTTGTTACTTTTACCTACGCAGTTCCTTTTATTTGTCCGACCATGAGCCGGGTCGTGACAGTTGTTCTATTAACATTGTTCGTGTGTTCATTGTTGTCGACACCGTCACCGAGAGTGACGTGACCATCGTTTCGTGCAGCTGTTCTGTGTTGAAGTCTCATTCAATAAAAACCAACTCTCGTTGTCGAGCGTTCAATAAAAACCAACTCTCGTTGTCGAGCGTGCCCCCCCCCCCCTACAAACGTGTCTCCCCCCCCCCCCCCTCAACAAACGTGTCGCCCCCCCCCCCCCCCCCCCCTACAATAGTGTCGTCGTCGTCCCCCTCAACAAACGTGTCTCCCCCCCCCCCCCCCCCCCCCCCCTCCCCGGTCAACAGCAGTCTACCTCCCCCCCCCCCCCCCTAAACAATCGTGTCCACAATTTGCCGCGAAAGCCGTGAAACCCAAACCCCGAAACCCGCCTCCACAGCGCACACGTGGATACTGTAGGTATAACACGCTATTTTTTACGTTGAAATGCTACGTATCCAGTGTTCATGGAAACGTACAGCGTAGACGTTTTTTCTTGGCGACTGGGTTGAGTCCGCTGAGCTATGAGCCAGAGAATTAAAGGTCCCATGACATGAAAATCTCACTGTATGAGGTTTTCTAACATAAATATGAGTTCCCCTAGCCTGCCTATGGTCCCCCAATGGCTAAAACTTGCGTTTGGTGTAAAACTAGCACTAGCTGTTCTGCTCGCCTTTGAAAAAACTGAGGCTCAAGTGCGCTGATTTGGAATGTCTGTATTCATGACGTCATCAGGAATCTCAGCTCCCCCCCTTACTCTGCCTGGCCCGCCCAGAGACGTTGGCCCACCAATGAGACTCGACCGTGCGGGCGCCACATGTGTGTGTGTGTGTGTGTGTGTGTGTGTGTGTGTGTGAATACACAAACTGTAACGCAAGTGTTTCTTGTCGGTTCTTTGACGTGTCTTGTATTTCTACAACGAGACTGTCGTGGGGGTTATCTGAGCCATGGTTGAGAAGGAATTGGGGGAAAGGAACTTTGGCTTTGACTGGCTGAAGTACATGAACTGCGACATGCCGCCGGTTGCCGCGAGGCACCATCGCCCGGCAGCGGGCAGCCGGCAGCAGGCAGCCGGCAGCAGGCAGCCGGCAGCAGGCAGCGCCCGGTTCAGTCGACTTCAGGTTGATGTGAAAGTGGAAGAACCAGAGACGTCGCAGAACCCGACAAAGTCGTTTGTGATTCATAATATCGTCTGGAGGCGCACACAGCTTTTGGCCGTGATAATATGTATTAAATGATATAGATTTCTATGTATTATGTGATATTATTTAGATATAGAGCTCCAGGACTGTAACGCAAGTGTTGTACACTTCCTTATTATTTGGATAACCGTTCTGCTTTTGGCGTTATGGCGCATAACACGTCGGACTCTCGTCTCTGGTATTTCTACAACGAGACTCGTATTGGGGGTTATCTCAGCCATGGTTGAGAAGGAATTGGGGGAAAGGAACTTTGGCTTTGACTGGCTGAAGTACATGAACTGCGACATGTCGCCGGTTGCCGCGAGGCACCATCGCCCGGCAGCGGGCAGCCGGCAGCAGGCAGCGCCCGGTTCAGTCGACTTCAGGTTGATGTGAAAGTGGAAGAACCAGAGACGTCGCAGAACCCGACAAAGTCGTTTGTGATTCATTATATCGTCTGGAGGCGCACACAGCTTTTGGCTGTGATAATATGTATTAAATGATATAGATTTCTATGTATTATATGATATTATTTAGATATAGAGCTCCAGGACTGTAACGCAAGTGTTGTACACTTCCTTGTTATTTGGATAACCGTTCTGTCGGACTCTTGTCTCTGGTATTTCTACAACGAGACTCGTATTGGGGGTTATCTCAGCCAAGGTTGAGAATGAATTGGGGGGAAGGAACTTTGGCTTTGACTCCCTCAAGAACATGAACCACGACATGGAGGAGAGGGATTGTTGTCTCCAGCTTGAGACCCGCTGAGGGACCACCGCCGGAGGCGGAGGTGCCTAAGCGCTGCCCGGCAACGATCCCTTTCTCCTCCTTGTCGCGGTTCAGTCTACTTCACATTGATGAGGACGTTGAAGAACCAGGAACGTCGGAGAACCCAACGCGGTCGTTTGAGATTCATAATATCGGCTCACACAGCTTTTGGCCGTTATAATATATATTATATGATATAGATATCTATGTAGGCTATATGATAATATTTAGATATAGAGCTCCAGGACTCCCGTGTGTTCTAGAATATTTACAGAACACGGCTAAAGGCTGTGTGCGCCTCGCCATTGCGATACATCCACTGTAAACAGAGCGCATGGTACCGTGGCTGCAGGCTGCTCAGGGCCACACCCCCACCCTCCTCCTTGACCCGCCTCCCTCCTCCTCATTTGCATTATAGCTACAGACACCAAAACAGCGCATTTGGGGGAAGCTCAATGTGCGACTGGCTCGGAGTGGCTGTAACTCTGCACCACGGCTGAATTTCGGGAACGTCTTTGAATACTGTGTTAGTTGCCCACTAATACCTACATTAAAGAATACATAAAATAGCATGTCATGGGACCTTTAACGTTATGGATTGTACATATTCATAATTCGAAATTCGTCTCAGCCTTTACACCACAGATACTATAGGGTCTAAAGCATATAACCGCGTTGTCTGATTACAGTTGAATTCATTTTCCCACAATTTAACAGCTCTCGTTTTGAAAAATAATCACCGCGCCATTCGTTTCAATGGGAATCGCAATACTTTCAACATAAAGTGTACATATTTATAATTGGAAATTCGTCCCAGCCTTTATACGACAGATACTATAGGGTCTATAGCATATAACCGCATTTTCTGATTACAGTTTAATGTAACAGTAAACTCACCGCAACTTCAAATTAACCACACGGAGAGTAGCATGGCAACCGGTCAAACAACACAGCGTTCTGCGCGAGCATCCGCCGTGTTGATAAACAATAACCCCCATATTGAACGAAGTTAAACTAAGCTAGCGTCCCGTTCACAGGCACCAGAATGAACGAGTTCACAGTAACGTTTATTAGTGGTGCCGAGATGATGCCTCATGAAACGTCAAAGCCTCTCAGCCAGATGAACCACCAAAGTGGTTCGTGCTCGAAGCTTCAAATGAGTACCCTAGGGACATCTAGTGGTGAATGAAATTATGACAACCCAACCCAAAATGTGATTTTTTTGCTTCATGTGCCGATACAACATTAAATCATTTGAGAATTGAAGTCATTTCAGTGATACATGTGTGTGAGTGTGCCATTCATAAAATGGCACAGAGCTCATGCTCGAAAATAAATCATTTGGCAAAAGTGTGTCTTAGCAGACGCTTTTATCCAAAGCGACTTACATCGGTAAATACACACATTGACACACCGACGGCAGAGTCAACCATGCAAGGCGACAGTCAGCTGTCAGGAGCAAAGTGAAAGGGACACAACAACACTGAACTTGGAGGACCTGGGGATTGAACTAGCCACCGGTTACAAGTCAACTGCTCTACCTCCTGAGCTAAGCCGAGCCACCCTGCATGACAACTGAGAAGGAGTTATTAATTTAATAGCCATTAAAGTCGATATCTCCCGCCAATACTGAACCCATATTTCGAAGCAGTAGCCCGAGGCAAAGCCTCGAACGTCACACCCTACGTCATTTCGCCAATGTGAATCCTACTCGAAGCGGAGCTTCGCTGGGGGAGGAGCCGAGGTACTCGACACACGCCCCGATGCCTCGACGCAAAACGTAACATCACTAACGTTCATCAGGCAGTAATACAGTCCGTTCAGTTCACATTCGCCCAAAATATGAACTACCGTTCAATGAACGCGTTCGGGCACAACACTGTATATACATATATATATACATATATACATATATATACATATATATATATACATATATATACACACACATATACACACACATATATATATATATATATATATATATATATATATATATATATATATATATATACACACATATACACATATATATATATATACACACATATACACATATATATATATGTATATACACACATATAAACATATATATATATACATACACATATATAAGAGAGAGAGAGAGAGAGAGAGAGAGAGAGAGAGAGAGAGAGAGAGAGAGAGAGAGAGAGAGAGAGAGAGAGAGAGAGAGAGAGAGAGAGAGAGAGAGAGAGAGAGAGAGAGAGAGAGAGAGAGAGAGAGAGAATGTGATTCTAAAAGGGGTGTGTGTTACGCCCAATCTATTGTGTTGGTAACTTCACTCATAAATCTATCTACAGTTAAGTAAAATATCAATATAATATGTGCAACCTTTTATGTGTGGTTGTTCAAGACACACTGAAGGCATGATGCCACCATAGGTTTGCAGAGAACTACATACAATATGCACACTGAAGGCATGATGCCATCATAGGTTTGCAGAGAACTACATACAATATACACACTGAAGGCATGATGCCACCATAGGTTTGCAGAGAACTATATACAATATGCACACTGAAGCTGCACACTTGATTCAGGATTCTCATAGATCAGAGACAGTTCCGTCTTGAGCTTTGCCTTGTTCAGCGTGGGATATGCCTTCACAGTGGCATTCAGAGCATCAGCAGGAAATGAATGGCAGTACCTTTCAAACATATTTCCATGTACTAAGGTAGCCAGTGCAAGAGAACCTCGCTTTGGTGTGAGCCAGGATGGTGTCGGTGTTGCAGACCTCTTCAGACAGCCTCTGCTTTGCCTCTTCTGTCAAAGCCGTCCTTGGTCTGTTGGTTCCAGATTGCTCTTGCAGCTGGTCAGAGTCTCTGAATGCAAACAAACCAACAATGTGTTTGTTAGGCTGTGTACAGTACTGTAGTCTACGTGATGCACATGTTCACACTTTATCCAGTAAAAAGATGTCAGCATACCCACTTAAAATGGGCAGGAATGCATAATGTTAGTGTTAAACACTGTTTTTTATCTATTGTGTTGGGACTTCACCCAAATCTATCTACAGTAAAGTATGCATTTAGACAAATATGATAAAATATCAATATAATATGGGCAACCTTTTATGTGTGGTTGTTCAAGACACACTGAATGCATGATGAGAATACCCACTTAAAATGGGCAGGGATGCATAATGTTAGTGTTAAACACTGTTTTTTAAGCTATCCATTGTGCCTCGCCTAACCAGGATGTCCAGCACAGAGTAAAACATGGGAGATGGAAAAGGGGCTTGCTCCGTCCACTCCACGCATCGACCTGGTATTGCAGTACCTCCAGGACCGGTGGACCCCTCTCTCACTGTGAAAAACAAAACTAAACTCCTCCTGAGAGTACACCCGTCCGCCTGTAGACAACAAAGTGTCATTTACAATTCATAAACGCACTGTTTACAATTATTCCAACGATATTCTGTTGTAGTGATGTTATGGTTTGCGTCGAGGCATCGGGGCGTGTGTCGAGTACCTCAGCTCCTCCCCCAGCGAAGCTCCGTATCGAGTGGGATTCACATAGGCGAAATGACGTAGCGCGTGACGTTCGAGGCTTCATCTCGGGCTGTTCCGCGATATGGGTTCACAATTGGCACATTTTTACAAAAAGAAGACCCTACCCAGTTCCAAGATCACTTTTATGGCTATGTAATTAATCACACTCGTTCTCAGTCATCATGCAGTTCTATTATTACAATTATTAGTAGGCTACTGTAGTTATAGGACAATCTATTTTGCCCGGGATGACTTAAAACCTTTGTCAAATGATTTGTTCTCTACCATGAGCTCGGGAGATATTTATGAACGGCACACTCACACGTATCACTGAAATGACTTTAATTCTTTAACGTTTTGATGTTGTACGAAGCAAACATCACATCGTCACAGGAAACTCTTTCTTTCATCATAATTTCATTCACCACTAGGTGTCCCTAGCGTACTCATTTGAAGCTTCGAGGTCGAACCACTTTGATGGTTCACCTGGCTGCGAGGCTTTGACGTTTCATGAGGCATCATCTGGCCACCACTATTCTGTTGTTTAAAGGTTGGGTACGCGATTTGCGAAACGCCAGCAGATTTTGAAAATACACAACTCAAATGGTCCTACCCCCTCTCCTTCAACGCTGACTCTGACTCCACCCAGAGCTATAGAGAGAGAGAGTTGCGACACGCTATGATCTCGCCGACAGGGTGGTCACGTGGTTCATGTAAGCCTCAATAGTTCCAAACACGCCGCGCTTTCAATGTTATTCTATGGGACGACAGCAGAGATTTCAATATTAAATGGTAAATTTGAATGAAAAAATCACATGCAAGTATTTGTCTGACTGTTATTGCATTATTGCATATTTGTAAATGTCAGTTTTACATTTAGAGCGGTAGGGGGGCAACTGAAAGCTATCTATAAGTACTATTACTTAGATACGTTTTTAAGTTTTGGAGGGAAAGCTTCACATTCGTGTTAGCATACTGGCCTAACCTTAACTTGTACCTTACATCTGTGTTGAAATCAAAGTATTCAAGATGTTCTACCATGATCATTTAAAGATATAAGCCACACAAAGTATCAAATATATTAAAGAATAACAACTCATTACGCTTGGATGAATGAAATTGTATTTTTTTTTATTAAACAATTAGTGTGACAAGGACAAGTGATTGCGATTGTGTGAACAGATTCAACAATGGACACAGCAGGGAACACTATATACTTAGGGCAAACCATTAACATATAACGTTGCAAATATACTATACTTTATGCCATTACAATACTTAGAATAGCCCTAGGAAATTCAAAATGGGTTTAGGAGGGAGGATCCTCGTTTGGTCATGAACTCTGACCTCTAACCTATTCTCAAAAGTCAGGGCATAAGTGGTTGAGGAACAGTTGTTACCCGCTCTGTGATCTTCAATGGTGTCATGGTTCATTGGTTACAACTAACATTTTATAGATCAATGGTCATACTATGGTTGGCTGTGCAGCATTTGGATGCTCCAATCGGTCGGAGAAGGGTTCATGGCTTCCCTAAGGACCAAGAGCGCAGGGAGAAATGGATGGCAATGGTCAGCCGTCAAAACGTATTGACAGTCAGCAACAGTCAAAAACGATGTAACGTAATGTTCAGATCACTTGCTAGCATTTCAAAAGGGCATAATAATTGTAGTGTAGAGAATTATGACTTTCCAATGATATTTGAAGTGCAACGGAAACTGATATTAAAGCCTACCTACAGGTACACTTTGGAAATGACCAATTCAAAGCCACAAAAGTAGATAGGATGTTGAAGTTGAGGCCCGATGCAGGCCCAACAGTTTTCATCCATCGCCCTAAACCGAAGAGGAGGAAACCCCCTTCTGTGAGGGTGCTTCCGGAACCAAGTGCAACGGACCACCCATATTGCGCCAAATTAAACTTCGGTATGATCCATCCAGCTTACAATATTCCCCATTTCATGTAATTCTAGGATAGAGTACACTCCTAATGAGATTACATAATTCATATTTGCACATTCAGTTTAAAAAACAACCAGAAGGCAGGGATTCTCTGAGGATTTGCACACAATGTAGATAATCGACACATTTCTACCCAATTAACAATTGCCGGTAGATCCATTTATTAATTGTATTGGTTTCTGATTGTGGCAGATGATTTAATTCACATTACAGAAATGTTTTGCTTTAATTCATTTTCTTACATTGGAGATGACAGTAGTTGCAAATGCAAAGGCAAAATACATATAACATCAACATTGCCTTGTAATTGTTACAGAGATTGAGGGAGAAATTTAGGTGGATTTCAAGAGCGTTGAAAAGGACATCACAGGAGACAGAGAGAGCAATCAAGAGGCCACATTGCCAGTGGCGGGTGATCCAGGGGCAGGTGATCCAGGGGCGGGTGATCCAGGGGCGGGTGATCCAGGGGCGGGTGATCCAGTGGCGGGTGATCCAGGGATTTGTGTGCCGAGGGCCAGTCAGTCAGGGGTCAACAGTGAAGGAATAACTTTTGCCAGGGCCAGCTGCTCCAGGGACCAGACTGCCAGGGACTGATGGGGCGACTGTGGAGGACCTAATAAGAAGGAGAGCAGAGAGGGCTATTGCAAAACAAAAAAGAATCAATTTGGCACTAAGAAAGAGAATCAATTTGGCACTAAGAAAGAGAAACAATTCAGTCAACAAGAAGTTAAAACGAAAAAGCCATATAGGTTAAATTCACCGCCCATCATAATCAGCATTGTTGAATCGGCGGCATCTGTAGGGCTTCATGTGCTGAACATCACCCTTTCCAGGATATAATTAAACAAACAGTTATTTCTACTAGCTATCGCATCATAAAACCCGTCCTTAAATCAACCTAAATTATCCTAGTAATCCAACATAAATAACTAACTAAATAAAAGTTAGATTCACTAGTACTGAACTTTGTAATTGTTGGTGTAGATACCATCACATGGTGCAGTCGAGCTAACAAACTAGCAGGCAATCGGTCGTCTACCAAGATAAAAAATATATATAATTACGCTGTGCATATACAAATAAATATCAATATATGCATCATAAAGGTCCTGATACAATATAGACAGTTGACAATTCAAAAGAGGTAGCTATTAATCAATTTACCCCTGGAGATACCTTCACAGATGGTGAAGTTGAGCTAACAAACTAGCAAGCAATCGGTCGTCTACCAAGATGAATATATATATAATTACGCTGTGCATTTACAAATAAAGATCAGTATATGCATCATAAAGGGCCTCTGATACAATATAGACAGTTGACAATTCAAAAGAGGTAGCTATTTAATCAATTTACCTCAGAAGTTACTCGGCGGCCAGCAATGGAAATGAACGGTCTCCTACGCCGTAAAATGGTTGTTTGGAACTATTCGAGGCTCCATACCCCGGAAGTAGGCGCTACAACGGAGTCCAATGGAAGTGTCGCAACTCTCTCTCTCTATAGCTCTGACTCCACCCATTCCAAGTACCTGGACGCGCAATCATGCACGAGCGCGAACAGAGATGCGCGAGAGCGAGCCAGGCTAGCGTAGGTTTTCGTTTAACAACATGGCACTACATTCAGCTGTAAGTTGCACCCAGTACCACGGGAAGTAGGGGTTTTGGGGGTGCTGCAACACCCCCTGTCCGAGGCCCTGTCTTATCACAGAAAACGATCATTTCTAAAAAACTCCGGCCAAAGTGGAGATTTCTGAAAACGCCGGTTATGTGTTGTCGTGTCAACGGGGAGAAACGGGATTTTAGGTTCTGAAGCGTCACATTATGCACCAGGAAATGCTTAACGTCATGTGAGCGCCCGCTGTACCGTATTGGTCCGAATATAAACACAAACCCCAATGTAAAACGACCTATATTTGGAAAAAAGATTTGAAGACCAGATCTTGTTTTTATGAATAAATTGTATTCATTGAAATAATATACGAAAATAAAAAGGCATAGAATAAAACACTGCATTGCCACTAAACAGTAGTGAAAATAGGCCGTACTGATGTGTACACCAAAGACTATTCCTGACACTCCTCTGCCCCGCTGTGTTCGCTCTGGCTGTGGTCGCTCCGAACTGTTTCGGCCCGTGGCAAAGCGAGTCATCCTCGCTGCTGTCCAAGGCATTTTGAGACGCAGCATTTATTTAATGCTCATATGACCTAGTGCTGAAAAAAGGTTATATGAAAAAGTGTGAGGGTAGCGGTGGTGCGCTAAACTTGTTCTGTGAGCAGCTGGATGTGAACCATGGTGTGAAGGAAGTGAACACAACTATCGATTTTCAACTGTGCGCGCATGCACTGGTGTAATTGAGCTGCGCTGCTATATATCTTTTTTTATCAATGTAACGAGTTGCGAGTCTAGTGCAGGCTGAGTTTTTTTTTTCCAGCACCCCCTGCTGAGAATGCGTTCTCGCGGCTATGGTTGCACCATATGTTATAAACATTAAACGGTCACATAAATCATTACTATTTTTAGAAAATGTATGTTTGTTTCATAGAATTGTATTGGAAGTCCTGGTTTTCACTAGGGTTGCTGCGGTGTGGACATTTTCACAACGAGTAATACACTCGTCTCAACACCGGTATTACCGAGTATAAACGGTATAAACTTTGAGACTAGGTCAACCGCCACACAAGCATCGGTTTTTAGACCCTTCTCGTCCTTCAGTGGCCGCCAACGTTCGAAAGCAGCGCCTAGGATTATTCTTGATTTCAGTTTTTCTCTTTCAGCGTTTTTACTATCAATTACTCTCTGAAAAAGAGTTTTCCTTCTCTTTGCTGGTGGTGGTGGTGGTGGTGGTGGTGGGGATGGTGGCGTCTTGTCTGCCATGGAAATTGTCTTCTACTGCTAGGTCCAAATGTGGATTAACTAGTTCAAGCAGCTACCGCAGGATAACAACAAACAGGAGCTTGCTCTGGGTCACGAGCTCTGGGTCACGAGTACTGCATGAAGGGGTCGCGCGCAGGGCGCGGGAGTGCAGTACGACCGTTGATTGACGTACTTACTGTCCAATGCAACGAGGTGGCAATCCAAATGATTGGCTGGAGTTTTTCGAGCCCTGCCCGTTCCACAGATGATTGACTTGTTTAATTTTCATGTCAGTACTTCTAACTCAGTGGCTGTAAGCGGGTTATGATAAGGATTTCAAGTAATTTTGCAAAAATGCCCAAAAAAGCGAATTCCGTACCCAACCTTTAAGAAAGAAAAAAGGATTCTTTCTGTGGCGTTTCGATAACTCGGATCTCCAGGTTTCCTTTCGTTATGCTTCCATCACGCTGATTTCAGATTCGCCTGTCATCGTGTGACCGGTGGTCTACAGTGTTTATTAAAGTCTAGACATCTCCGAATGCTTTGCAACCGTTCTCCACGGGAACACGCGTGGGCATCGTTCAGCCCACCGGAACGTGTTCAACTCATACTTACCTGGCAAGGGAGATACCATAATCAAGAAGGTGGTTCACCCATAGCTAGGCTCAGCCATTGCACTGAGGCTGTTGCTGACACGTGCGAATTCCCCAAATGTAGGAATCTCGATTGCATAATTTCTGGTAGTGGGGGACTGCGTTCGCGCTCTCCCCTGGTCGTGTTGTTCTAAAGAAATAATAGCTCTGAATGATACCACCCTGAGCACGCCCGATCTCGTCTGATCTCGGAGGCTAAGCAGGGTCCGGCCTGGTTTGTACTTGGATGGGTGACCCCCTGGGAATGGCTGATGACCCCCCAAAGTCCCTATCCCTCAACCCAGGGATCGCTCATAAAGGATCGAGAATCAAAACGGACGGCTCCATGTGGTGGCCACCGGTGGGAGGTTTTATTTCCAGAAATATTATGTGCAAGGCCTAGATTATCAAAATCCGTTAGTCTGCTGAATGTTTTGTTTATTATTTTCATACTTTGAGTTGATGTAGCTGATGAGATTCATATTATCAAGTGGAAAAGTGTTTAATTGTTACATTTTTGGGCTGAATTAAGAAAAATAATAAGAATGTATTCAGTGCACTCACATTGTCTGGATGACAGAGCCATTCACAGAACTCATTATTTTGACCACACAGGGAGTGCAGCCAGCTAAGTGGGGGTGTATTCACACCTCTGGTTGCGGGAGAGAAGACACAAGGACTTCTAATTTCTTTGGTGTGTTTTTTCTTTCCACTACCCCACCCCTTGTGAAAGCCAAGCACACAGAGACTCAAATTCTTTTACAACTTTTATTTTTCACCCAGAATGGGTTTCATTGAAAGGCAATGCATATAAAACACAAGTAAACAAGATCTGTTT
The DNA here is from genome assembly GCF_902167405.1 of Gadus morhua. Classification (NCBI taxonomy): domain Eukaryota; kingdom Metazoa; phylum Chordata; class Actinopteri; order Gadiformes; family Gadidae; genus Gadus; species Gadus morhua. The sequence goes on from NC_044062.1 coordinate 28,656,000, forward strand.
AATTAAAAGCTCGCCCACCACAACAAGGTACAGATCTACAGGCGAGAACACGAGAGCATGAGACGAGAGACAAACATGTACTACCATTTGCAAACATTTAGTTAAACATGGAGCTGACAGACATGCACGCATCAAAAGGAAAGGCACATATAAATAACATTAATAATAATGCAAAAATCTCAACAATTGAAGAACACACACTTGTACTTAAAGGGGTAGTTCGGAATTTTGGACATAGGGCCTGATTCCGAAGTGAGCATTGGTATTCTATATCACTGGAGACAGTTTTCAACACATTTCATTCAGTCCTTCTAGTTGCAGAGTTCGCTCGTGCTAGGCTAGCGCAAGTCAACGGGCAATGCTAACCTGCTAATAAAAACAGTCTTACCCACTCCACAGTACACCGAGGTAAATCAATTATAACGACAGACTATACATCTAAATGTCTGTGTTGATAGAATAACGTTAGAAATAAAACTAACCATACATCGCATGAATCATCGAGGGACTACTTTCTCAGCAGAAGCGGAATTCTACTATGCGCTGGTTAGGTTTGTAACCGAATCACGACAGAAGAACGTAAACAGAGAAGCGTGGGACAGAAGCGCAATTGAACGACTAGGCAACATGATGGTTCAGTGTGCTTTTAGAAATTGTAGAAATAAACGGTACAGATGGGCACCACAAAGTTTCCACCAATTTCCAGTGCGAGATCCAGAAAGGACTCAACTGTGGCTTGTTGCTGCTGGCTTCAACATCAAAACACCGGCTCGTACATGTACGGTTCGTTGGATACAACAAATTCCTCATAATCGTCTTCAAAAGCAGATGCATCGCTAACTCCTCCAATCGTGGCCATATCTTGTTAATTTAATATGCTTGTAGAATTCCTTCGTTCACTGTACTCTGCGTTTGTAGCAATGACAGCGGCAGGTAACCTAGGTATCAGTCCGCCGCTGCCGTAGCCTACGTACAGAAATATAAACACTGCTGCTGAGACCCCGCAATTCCCTCAAAATAGAATGCAATGTAAGGTTGGTTTTATTTCTAACATTATTCTATAAACAGACATTTAGATGTACAGTCTGTCGTTATAATTGATTTACCTCGGGTGTACTGTGGAGTGGGTAAGACTGTTTTTAATTGCAGGCTAGCATTGCCCGTTGACTTGCGCTAGCCTAGCACGAGCGAACTCTGCAACTAGAAGGACTGAATGAAATGTGTTGAAAACTGTCTCCAGTGATATAGAATACCAATGCTCACTTCGGAATCAGGCCCTATGTCCAAAATTCCGAACTACCCCTTTAAGATACAACTCAACAATTGGCTTGTACAGGCTAAAGTGCAATAATGAACATGATTTTCCAAAGACTCAGGTGACCAATCAACAAATAAAGGCTCAAGCTGTTCCTCCCTTTTGTGTTTTTTTGTGTTTTCTTAGCAAACTTTTGTTAAAACTGAAGCAGACAAATACATACAAACATCACAAACACATGAAGCTGACAAAGACAAACAACATGCATGACAAAAACACAGATTATCTGAACATGAACAACCACTAAAGGATATGTAAACTGATTGTGTTAGATTGGAACTGATTAAGGTTAAAAAGATTGGCCTTGATATTGAAAATAGACCAGAATGGATACTACAAAGTTTTTTATAAGTTTTTTTGCATTTTTTTTAACGATATAA